>NW_028243042.1:600000-862098 GCF_964263255.1 Lissotriton vulgaris
TAAGTGATTGTTTAAGAGAATAAATATGTGTAATTTTCAATAGAAGTAAGGTGGAAGTGTGTGTATAACTCTATATTCAAATAAATGGATGTTCAATAGTTTATTTACACGTGTGAGTATGTGTGTGAGTAACTTTTGGATGACTGTCGGTGTGTAACAGGATGTATAGGTGTATCACTTCATATGATGAGTGAGTATATGTATGAGTGACTATATAGAACTGTTGGTGAATGAGTGGATGTGTATATAGATGGTGGAATTACTGAATTGCTTGTTGTAACTGATATGGGTATCTCCATTTTTTTTAAAATTTCAGTTTCTATTTTAGAATATGTGTTTCAAGGGTTACATTACAGTGAAAGGAAGTCTGTCACTATGTCACAAGGATGGTGTCATCAGTGATGTCATGAGTGATGTCACTGACCATGTCATGAGTGATGTAATATGTGACGTCATCAGCAGTGCATTGCACGCGCAAGTTATAGTGAGTCCAACTAACTATAACGTGGAATTTCATTGGTTTTATATCAGTAAAATTTCCAGCTAACTATAACATGTGTCAAACCTATGGTTTTTTCACTGAATTTCATAGGTTTTTTAAATGCTACTTCCTAACTATAACGTGTGTAAAACCTATGGTTTTTTCTGTGAATTTCATTGGTTTTTAAAATGCTAATTCAGAAATATGTCGTGTATGCAACCAATACTTTTGTCAATAAAGTTCTGGCAATATTTTTTTCGAAAACAAGCCGTTTTCTTCACTGTTCAAGTTGCATAGAGACTCCTTGTAAAGCGATACAGAATTCAAAAGTCTGTACCTTGCCTTTTTTTGAACGCATTAAAATGTATCTGTAAATAAAAATAGCCTTACTAAACTTTCGTGCGCGACCCGGTGTGCGCACTCTCGGCAACAGTTGTCAATAAAATGGATATAGCATTTCCAGGCTTTCGTGCGCGACCGAGTGCGCGCATCTGCCTATATATTTCGTGAAAACTTTGCAATTTGAACTTATTGAATTTCTTCATACACCCCTCAAAGAACTTATAGTACGTCAAAGAGACTGTACCTAGACTTCTTTTTTATTCTTATGAAACTTTTCAGTAAATGGTATTTTTTTTAGAAATGTAAAACGTTTCATACTTTAACAATTGTGTGCTTAAATCCAGCTCAGAAGATATACAAAATCAGGATGGTAGTTGGTTCAACCCGGACCGTTTATTAGAGGTAGATCGTCCGACTCCACCGGAGGACACCCCTAATAAAAAGGACATATATATAAAATGCGGGCTAGCCGCTGCATCGTGCTAGCAAACTATAACATATAAATCGTTAGAAAAAACAAAAGGAATCGAGCAAAATCAGTAGGCCACTGATGGGATCTCTTTTTGACCTCGCTAAAATAGAAAAATTAGGAACAACCCCTCATGAGAAATATGAAACTAGTGAGAGGAACCGAGCTCGACGCCATGATGGCTGCAAGACAGCTCGGCTCCGCCGCCCACCCCACCCAAAATAACGACAAACACTATGCAAATATTATAAATATATACAACACACCAGCAAAGTAACAGGATAAAACGTTTTAGTAAATAACTATTTACATGGCAGCCTGCTGCAACATGAAAACAACACTTTCAATTGGTTCTTAATAGTTTCAATTCTGGAATTTACACGCAGCACTCCACCCACTTCCCTCACTATCTTTTCTACTCTCAAGAGAGAACAACGTCCTACATCTTTCGGAAGACTTTGGTGAAATGGCTACCGTATCTCATTCATCTTCCGAATCTGACCAAAATGATCGACTACCTTTAATAAGAAAAAATAAATCTTTCATCTGCCAATTTTTCACTTATCCTGAAGATCAAAAGAAAGTGAATGCACCAAAAGTAACCTGCACGATATGTGACTTGGTTCTCTCAAAAAGAAATCCAGCAAAAAAATATTCCTTTTCCATACATACCATGGTGCGGCATGTCAAACAAGTGCACCCTGTGCAATTTGCAGAGGCAACGACAAGAGCCCTGACCACGCTATTACCATTAGAGGTGGCCAGCACATCTTCTGATCGACGACCTGTATCTCCATCGAGTGCAGAGATGGACTTGAGATATTTAACTATATATGGTCTATAACCTATGGTTTTTTCAGTGATTTTTCAAGGTTTTGTAAATGCTAATTCCTAACTATATATGGTCTATAACCTATGATTTTTTCAGTGAATTTCTTTGGTTTTTTAATAGCAAATATCAAAAGCTTTTTTGTGGAAAATGACTAAAATTAGCTATACATAAGCGACGTTCATTTATGTTCACCACAGCCACTGTTAAAAGTAAAGTGAAAGTCGCGAAACAGTGGCCACGCCATCTAGTCCCTTTTAGGCCCCATCATGCACGTAAGTAACAGCCATTTTGTGTGTCATGGCCTCTCTGCCCACTGCCAATAGCCTATGATTGTTCGAAATTGGTTCTCTTTGGGTCATTCTCTGTTCACAAATAAGCACAGAGTCGCAATACTCTGTTTAGTTTTTGCAGATAGTGAAGGATAGGTAGTGCAGACTTTTGTCCCCTTTGTAACCCGTCATGCCTATCTCTGCCCCGTTTGTTGGTAGTTGGTTCAACCCGGACCGTTTATTAGAGGTAGATCGTCCGACTCCACCGGAGGACCCCCCTAATAAAAAGGACATATATATAAAATGCGGACTATCCGCTGTATCGTGCTAGCAAACTATAACATATAAATCGTTAGAAAAAACATGAAACTAGTGAGAGGAACTGAGCTCGACGCCATGATGGCTGCAAGACAGCTCGGCTCCGCCGCCCACCCCGCCCAAAATAACGACAAACACTATGCAAATATTATAAATATAAACAACACACCAGCAAAGTAACAGGGTAAAACGTTTTATTAAATAACTATTTACATGGCAGCCTGCTGCAACATGAAAACAACACTTCTAATTGCTTCTTAGTAGTTTCAATTCTGGAATTGAACACCCAGAGGTCCGACAAGTTGTGTGGGGGGATGCCTTGCTAATGCCGCCACCCCCACCACCTTCTGTAGGAAGGACTCTGGATATCCTTGGTCCCTGAGAGGCTTCGATGTCCGTGCCTTGCACAAATGTCATAAGTTCTGGATGTTGAGTGCCATAGTTCCGGGTCCAGGAAACGGCGTGGGGTGCACTAGAAGGGAGAGGCGGCGCGAACAAGCCTCACCCACCTCCCCAGGTGGAGGTTTCTTAGCTACACCCCAGCGTCTCACCCGCCATCCAGCTGAATTGCACCCACTCTTGCTTGCCGGTGAGAACAACTGATCTGAAGAACGGCTGCCTGCGGTGCCTCCCTGAGCCGCTTGACGGAGGCCCTCGAGGGGCGGTGTGGTGGCACGGACTCGGAGGGGGCGCTTGGCTCCTGCCCCCTCCCCAAATCTTGTTCCCCTGGTATGGCCTGAGATCGCCCCCGACATAGGCGGCCGGCTCCCGGGGTCAGGCGGAACTTGTTGCCTTTTGATGCCTCTTCCATTCTGGACCTTGTCCCACAATCCGTTTGACCTAAAGACACGTCCTGCGGTGCCCTGGTCCAACCATAACATATACCTGCGCCAGGAGACGGCGTGGGGTGCACTGGAAGGGAGAGGCGGCGCGAACGAGCCTCCCCCACCTCCCAAGGTGGAGGTTTCTCAGCTACACCCCAGCGCTTCACTCGACAAGCTGAGTTGCGCCTGCTCCTGCGCCACAGTGCCTCGCTCGGCCAGCTGAATTACGCCTGCTCTTGCTATTACAGCGTCTCACCCGCCATCCGGCTGAATTGCACCCACTCTTGCGATACAGCGACAGGCGGCTGCCACGGAGCTCAGGAAATGGCGGTCGGCTCCACAGACTTGGGCCTGGACTGCAAGGATGGCTCTGGACAACCCTGGAACTCGGACGCTTGACTGCTAGGGCATGAGCCCCATTCCCAAAAGCGTCCCCTCAGCCTTGAAGATTCTACAAGAGTCACCGAGGCCCCCGACTCCTGCAGACTTCCGGTGGGGAGCGACTGCCATGATTGCTCGCGGAATGGCCACGACGTAGCCACGGGGTGCTCTCATGCTGACGCCAGCTTCAGCCTGAAACATCCAGAAACACTGTAGACTACCAATTCGATCAGTTCCGGTGGAGCCCCAACGACGTATCGCGTTGTTGCGTAATGCGTCATATGACGCGCCGCGTTAGCGCACCCGGAAGTGCTCCGGTGCGCGAGGCGCGAAGCAATCCGGGGCGCGGCGCAGAGCGCGTAACATTTCAGTTGGTTCTCCCTCACAATATTTTCAATGTCACATAAAAGTCACCCATCACCCACTGCCATCTCTGGCTGTTTCCATGGTAACACCTCATTCTGCACCTGGCTGAAGGCACAGGTCAAAAGTTCATATCTCAACGTTCTACAGCAAAGTAACAACACTGTTTTCCCTCCAGAAACACCTGCCTATCCACAGCTCTGTTACATGTCATTTTTTTCACACCCAATAGTACTTTTAGTTTTACATAACATTAACATGCAGAGATTATAGCATGGGTTCTATTTACCACAACGACTTGCGTTACCACATGCAAGACATCTATAGGAGAGATGATGTTCATTTCACGGATGAGGGAAACAGAATCTTCCTCTGCAACATCAAGCTCTGCATCGGTACTTACTTATAAATGCAGAAAAAACTCAATTAACACAAGGGCTCTTTTCAAAGCCACCTTATATCAAAGCACTCAAACTTCTGATTTATCTCCATTTTCACACTCTTGTAAATAGGTGTGCGCGACAGAGTGCGCGCACCACGCAACTTTAAAAAAAATATATATATATATATTTTCGCCTTTAAGGGCCTTACTGCACACCCTGAGAAAACCTACGCAGCAAAACAATGTTATGTTATGTTATGTTATTTGGTTTTTGTATAGCGCACGGATGCCACAGCAAAGTGGCGTCCCGGCGCTAGGAGAATAACAACACAACACGACAGAAAAAATAGTGGAAGTTAAAAGGAGGCCTAAGTTGTAGCAAAAAGGAAGGTTTTAAGTGCCTTCCTGAAAGGAAGCAGCTCAGGAATAGAGCGCAATGGAGCCGGCAGAGAGTTCCAGAGGGATGCTGCCATCACTGAAAAGGAGCGGCCGCCCAACCTTGATTTTTTAAACCGTGGCACTATAGCCAGATTAGATCCGGCAGAGCGAAGAGCTCTGGTGGGAACATAGTGCTGGATGGTCTGTGCAAGGATAGGAGGGGAGGCAGTTTTGAGAATTTTAAAGGTTAAGCAAAGAGCTTTAAACCTAATTCTCTGCCCCACCGGCAGCCAATGAAGATCCTGAATGGTCCGACGAGCCGAGACAAACTTTGGAAGGCCAACAAGCATCCTAGCCGCCGCATTCTGGACCCTCTGTAGGCGAGATAGCTCAGCCTGGTTTAGGCCCAGAAACAAGGAACTGGCGTAATCCAGTCTAGTTAGGACCAGGGCTTGAACAATAATCTGTCTAGTCTCCGCATCGAAAAACTTGAAGATAGGTCGGAGACACTGCAGAGTACCAAAACAAGTACCGGCCACTCGTTTTGTGTGGGACGTGAAAGAAAGCTTATTGTCAAACCACACCCCGAGGTTTCTAACCTCTGCCACAGGGGTGGGGACAGGGCCAAGATCGGACGGCCACCACTGATCACCCCATAATTCACTTTCCCTACCAAAAATAATGACCTTCTCCCCTTTCCATGTTCCAACGCTTTGAAATCAACAATATATTTACTCGCAATGACAAAATGGCGGTCAACACTTCCTGATTTCCTTCGAATCGAACGTTAACAGACGTCACGCAGCAAAATTCTGCTCGCGCGCGCAGCCGCTTGAGTGCGCGCACCCGTCCGCGCGTATAGATATATAATTGACTTTAACTTTAATTTCCTCAGCAACTACTGAACGGATTTACACCATTCCAAAAAAAGCGTAATCTGCGAGCCGGACTGTACAGTTTTGCCAAATTTCTTATAAATCCATTCAGCCGTTCGACCTGTAGCCGAGTCTAAAGGTCCTATGGAAAATAACATGGAGAAAACACGTTTTGGGACCCCCCTTTTATCTCAGCCCCCACTTGACCAATCCCCCCCAAACTTTCAGGGAAGGAGCGCAGCGGACCGAGCCATCTTCTTTGAGAAATTCGCAAAGATTCATCCACCAGGGCCAAAGTTAATCCAAATAGAATGTTGAGGATTTCCTATGGAAACTAGGTCCTAACTATAACTACCTACTGGCGACCGCCAGTAGGTAATATATATATATATATATATATATATATATATATTCACTGAAAAACCCATAGGTTTTACACCAGTTATAGTTAGGAATTAGCATTTAAAAAACCTATTAAATTCACTGAAAAAAACATAGGTTTCACACCAGTTATAGTTAGCTGGAAGTTTTACTCGCATAAAACCATTGAAATTCCCACGTTATAGTTAGTTGGACTCACTATATCTTGAGCGTGCAATGCACTGCTGATGACGTCACATATTACATCACTCATGACATGGTCAGTGACATCACTCATGACATCACTGATGATACCATCCAGTGAATGTGTGTCTTTCTGAAAAATAAATATTAGTGAATAATGTTTAAATATTTAAATATATGGATTAGTGTTTCACTTTGTGTATAAGTGGCTGCATGGGTTGGTGAGTAGCTACATGTGTATGTATATGGGTTAGTAGATGTTTTTTTAATATCAGTATGAGTGTCTATATGGTTTGGTGACGGTATTTCTTAGCACATAGATGCATGAATGACTGACTCTCTGTTTGTATGTGTTTTGAAGACAGCATATGTGCAGGGCTGTATGGGTGGATGAGTGTGTATATGTGTGTGTTAGTGAGTGAATGACTGTCTCACTAGTGTCTTTATCAGTAACTACATATGTTTTAATCTAGTATATGTGAATATTGATGTATATAAGTTAGTATATGTGAGAGTGAGGGATTGTAAGAGTTCCTGTTTAAATAACTATGTTTTTCTATAAGTGATTGTTTAACAGCGTAAATATGTGTATGTTTTCTTAGAAGTAAGGTGGTAGTGTGTGTATAGCTGTATATGCAAATAAATGGATGTTCAATAGTTTATTTGCATGTGTGAGTATGTGTGTGAGTAACTGTTGGATGACTGTCATTGTGTAACAGGATATATAGGTGTATCACTATATATGATGAGTGAGTATATATATTAGTGACTACATAGAACTGTTGGTGAATGAGTGGATGTGTATATAGATGGTGGAATTATTGAATTGGTTGTTGTAACTGGTATGGGTATCTCCATTTTTTTTAAAGTTTTAGTTTCTATTTTTGAATATGTGTTTCAAAGTTTACATTACAGTGAAAGGAAGTCTGTCACTCTGTCACAAGGATGGTGTCATCAGTGATGTCATGAGTGATGTTGCTGACCATGTCATGAGTGATGTAATATGTGACGTCTTCAGCAGTGCATTGCACGCGCAAGTTATAGTGAGTCCAACTAACTATAACGTGGGAATTTAAATGGTTTTATGCGAGTAAAACTTCCAGCTAACTATAACTGATGTGAAACCAATGTTTTTTTCAGTGAATTTAATAGGTTTTTAAATGTTAATTCCTAACTATAACTGGTGTGAAACCTATGGTTTTTTCAGTGAATTTCAATGGTTTTTTAATAGCAAATCTCTATCGGTATAAAAAGTAAAACATTTTATAACGATTTTTATATTGTTTAATTATGTATATATTTATTTATTTATTTTTTTTGCCCCGGGGCGCTCCCGGGGCACGTACCGGTGAACGCACGGGTAAGCGGAATGTTACAGCACGCCCCGGGGTGCGTAACAGTGAGCGTCCCATTAGCACTATTCCAGCAAACGTAAACAACATCGTAACGTATCGCGTAGCCGCGTGATGCGTCATATGACGCACTGCGTAAGCGCACCCGGAAGCACGCGAGCGCATACGATCGTGCAACGTCTTGACACGCTTGCGCTACGTGCCCCGGGCGCGCCCCGGGCGCGACTACGGGCGCGCCTCGGGGCGCATAGCGTAAGCACGTCGGGTCATGTGATCTGAATATAACACTTTTCATTGGTGCAGATCAGTTTTGGTTTCCAAATGATGAAAGCCCGGATCATGTGACTTGAAAATAACACTTTTCATTGGTCCAGAACAGTTTTGTTTTCCCAATGATGAAAGACTCCACCTTTATTCCTTATTCTGACTTTTTCCTTTATACTGAGGAAGACCTGTTTGAACAACTTAGGGAAATATTTTGTACTTTAAAATTGTTACAGTAGCAGCTGCAGCTGGAGCATCTGCACCACCACCACCACCAAGAGGACCACCACAACATTACATTGGTGGTCAACAAGAGGAGGAGGAGGAAGAGGAAGAGGAGGAGGGGGAAGATGGCTGCATGAAGACAATACCCCATACCAGCCAAGGCCACACATTGTAAGGGAGTTTTTTTCTATCCCAGAGGGCAAGAAAAAAGTAAATGCGGCCAAGGTGACTTGTCTAATCTGTGGCATGGAACTTTCAAGGCGGAACGCTAACAAGAAGTATTCTTTTGGTAATAATACCATGATTAGACAAATGACCCGCTAGCATCCGAACAGCTATTCTGCTGCAGAGATGATGGAACTGGCCAGTAACCTCCCCCAATCTTCAAGGACCACCTCCAAAAGAAAGCAACCCACTCCATCGGGACCAGAGACAACGGAGATGATGCCTTGCATTCAACCACGATTTGAGGATTACCGAATTACATGTATATATTGTGGTAAGCTCATCTCCTATGTTGAAAAGAGCATGAAGCTCATCGTCCTTGCTGGTGACAACCACAATTGCCCCAAAAAACCCTAATTTTTTCAGTTTTTTGTTTTTTGCTCCAGTTGAGCCATTTTTAATTCACTTTTTTTTGTTTTTCTCATAAAAAATACAAAAAAATATAAAACCGTTCAGAAAAACCAAAAAAGTACAAAATGTTCAAAAAAAATTACAAAAAATATAAAACAACAAAACGAAGAAAAAAAACAGTTCTTTTTAGAACTACCTTTAATTTATAAAAATAAACCTATATTTTTAAAGAATCTCTGTCAAATTTCTTTCCTTAGGGTACACGTACCGGGGCACGCACCCAAAAAAAAACAAAAAAATTTAGGAAGCTTAAGGGAAGAACACAAAGAGAGTAATGTTAAGAGAAAGAGAGC
This sequence comes from Lissotriton vulgaris, assembly GCF_964263255.1. Classification (NCBI taxonomy): domain Eukaryota; kingdom Metazoa; phylum Chordata; class Amphibia; order Caudata; family Salamandridae; genus Lissotriton; species Lissotriton vulgaris. The sequence goes on from NW_028243042.1 coordinate 609,249, forward strand.
TAGAGGGAGAAACACAGAGGAATTGTTTATTACATAGTAAAAAACAGAGAAGGTGTAATAGGGTGAAAGTGAGAAAAGTAAAATTAATAAGGGAGCGAAAGAAGGGAAGAGAGAGGAAGAAGACTAAAGTAGAAATAGTGGGAGAATGTGAGCGGGTGTTGAAAGAAAAAGAAAGGACAGTAAAAAATGGGGAATGAAGGGTAGTAACAGAACCGGGATAAATGAAGAACGATGAGAGAGGGTGAGAAAAGAGCAGTGAGTGTAAGTAAAGAGGGGTGGAAGAGGGTGAAAAATTGAATTAGGATAAGACATGGGGAGTGACAAAGAGAAAGGACAGAGAGAGTAAAGGAAACAGGGCCTGAATGTGTCTGAGTGAAACAGCAAAGAAAGGTAAGTAATGCAGTGTGTGTGACTTATAGGGAGTCTGTGGGTGTAGGTCGGGGTGTGGGTGTGTAAGGTGTGTCTGTGGGTGTGGGTGTGTGGGGTGTTTCGGTGTGGGTGGAGGTGAGGGTGTGTGAGATATGTGTGAGGGGTGTGTGGGGGGTATGTGTGTGGGATGTATGTGTGTGTATGGAATGTGTGTGTGTGTGAGAAGTGTGTGTGTGGGTGTTTGTGTGTGTATGAGGTATGTGTGTGTGGTGTGTGTGTGGGCTGTATGTCAGAGGTGTGTGTATGTGTTGGAAGGGGGATGAGGTGTGTGTGTAAGAGTGAAGTAAATAATTAAGAAAAAGAGAATGAGTGAGGGAGCAAAGGAAGGGAACAGAGGGTAAGTGAACTAAAGAATAGGGACTGAAAGAAGTTGAATGTGAGAGGTGAAATAGGGAAAGGGGAGTAAACATGGAGAATAAGAATAAGTGAAGGAAGCAGAGTAAGGAAAAAGGAGTGAGGTTGCTTGATAAATTACTAGTGAGGTTACAGCAAAGGGTGATGACAAACTACATTTTTTTAGTCACACTTACCATATAATAAATGTAACTTTTATTAAATTATTTTACTACACTTTGTATCTGTGAAAGAGAGAAGAAAAAATAAGTTATAATTAGTAAAATATCGAATTTAAAATAAAAGATACAAATGAAGAGGTTAAAAACCATAACGGTGTATTTAGAAATAAAGTAAGAGTGAGGGACACAGAAAGGGAAATAAAGTAAGGTAGAAGGATAAAAAGAGAGAAAAAGAAATAGAATGAGAGCAAATTACTAAGAGTAAGGCATATAGATTCATTGACAGAGAGGAAGAGAAGAACAGAGAAATGAACTGAAGGTAAGAAAGATACTAAAAGAATGTGAGTTAGCAAAACAAAATCAGGAAACAGTAGTAAGTAAAAAGATAATGACTGAGACGCAAAGGAGTCTAATTAAGGATGCATTCAGAAGAATGAGGAATGGAACATAACTGAGAGTAAGTGAAGAACAGTCATAGAGTGAAGGTATGAAGGGAGAGAGGATAATATAGAAGGATTGAGGGAAATGGACTGAGGAAGTTATAAGGTAGACACACTAAGAGAAAAACTGAGTGAAGCGGAGTACAATGAGTGAGGAAAGGAAATAAGTAAGTGAGCAAAAAAAGGAAAGAGAGGAGAAGAGGATTAAAACAGTGGTACTGAGAGAAAATGATTCGGTGATAAAAGTAAAGAGTAGGACACTGAAAGATAGGAAATGAGGGATAGTAATGGAACCAGAGTAAAAGAAATGGGATGAAGAACGATGAGAGAGGAGCAGTGAAGTTGTTGTAAGAGAAATTATAGAAGGTAGATAAACACAAGTGAACATACCACAAGGAGAGTGAGGGACTGAGGACATAGAGGTAGTGAACGGAAAATAGAGAGAAGAGGTCAAAAGAAAGGAGCAAACAAAGATAAACGACGTAGACTGGGTGATTTATAGTGATAGAGTGCGACAATACTGCTGAGTGAGTAAAGAGGAATTACTAAAAGAGCAAAGGAGGAAAATACGGAAAAGGGAAGTAAAGCAGAGAGACTGAAAGCTGAAAAGTTATGCAAGGGAGAGAGGGGATGCAGATAGTTGAAATGAGAATGAGGGGTTGTGAAAGAAGTGGAGTAAAGGAACAGGGGTTACAGAGAGTGAGAGAAAGACATTATAAGTGAGTAAAAAGAGCTGAAAGAGGATGGAAAAAGGAAAGTGAGTGTCAGACAATGGGAATGCAATTTAATTTACACAATCCAAAGTATAGAATAACTTGTACAACATGTTACATCATTTATTTTTGCTGTTCTCAGAATATATTGAATTTCACTTAAAACAGTGAGTTCAAATTACTCATCATATGACAGCGGGAAAAAAAAACACAATCTAAAAGATTGTGTTTTAAAAAAAACCTTAGATACTGACAAATGACAAATGTACACTAATCTTTGATTCACTTACTTTTCCTTTACGCCAAATAGCTAATCATGAAGGTCCTTTTCTCGTTGGAAAGTACTCTGCTGTTCACTGAAAAATCCATTCATCGACTTTCTAGAAGAAAAGCTCCCAGAACATCTGAAATATTTTCATTATTTTCATATACTCCTTTTTTTCAGTCATGACTCTTTCCTCATTCCTGTACTTTTCCTTTTGGCCAAATAGTGTCAGATGTTCGAGTATATTTTCAAATTAATTCTAAGAAACTCTGAAATTACCGTTTTTCCGACGTTCTGAAAGAAAGGCTCATACAACATTTTCACAATATTTAAGTATTTGTAAAACCATCTCTGACTCACTCATGTTCATCATTTTCTATAATACTGATATCACTTACTATGAGATCCACTTACAGTACCAATATGACAAGTCAATTTTTTATATTACCTGGATCACTTTTACTCAGAATATATTTTTAAACAGCAAAATAACCTTTATTAACTGGTCCCGTCTTCATAGGCCAATTACCTTTACTTAAATTTTGGTTCTAAAAACACTAGGTATGAATTTTTTAAGTCAAAAGACAAACGTTGTTTGAAAGTCAAATGAGTGTCATTACACTGGGTCCAACCTTTACGACTTTTTAAATAGCATGTGTAATGCCCTGATGTTGTTGAAGGACCGTCATGATAAATAATAGCTACAGTTGCAAACGTTCTTCCTGAAATTGATAACTGACAAGCCACAACATTTTTATTAGAAGTTGACAATTTACTTCCATCAGGTCTACATCGTTGGAACATTAAAATCACATATTTACCATAAGTTTGTAAAAATAATGTGGACAGCATTGCAGACTTACATTGGGTACACACCATATTGTGATCAGCTGCTTTAACTAGATTATTAAAAGGCACTGATTTGCAGTCTGGTAAAGTCAAATATATAAATCTTTCAGTGTCTATTCTAGTACTACTTGATAAACTACAGTTGTCGCAGTCATGCTGCCATTGATAAGAAAGGCTAAAAAGATTTTTTATATCTACACCTTCATCTTCCAAAACATCAAACATATACAATAAAAATTCCTGACAATCCTGCTGAATATTCTGTGAAAATTAATTTTGACCAGAACATATGTCTAGAAGATTTCTAATTTCTGAAACACTTTCTATTTTTGCTCTATCACTGCTACATTTCTCAAACACGGAATTCAATAAACAGCAGAATGTTTCATCCCGATTTTCAACAATCTGTTCTTGTAAATTTTGAAGAAAAAAAACAACATTAAGCACTACATTAGCATAGCAGTTGACACCAGAACTGTTTTCAAACTGAAATCCAACAACATCTTCAACAGAATCCTTTTTCTTTCTGCTTACAATTACGGTTTCATCTACTTTTTGTCTTTTTGCTACTACCTCACTGTAATTATTCCCATTTCTTCTTTTTTGGCCTACCACACGTTTTTCAAACAGAGGATATTGAGGCAAATGTGGAGCATACTCTCTTCTTAACCTATTGTATTCTTTAACACAATCTAGATCAGCACAAATCTTTTTTTGATCACACTCAATCAAGTACAATCCTGATAAAGTTCTGACTCATGATAATGCCACATATGCCATACACTCTTTAAACACAGAACTTCCAATGTTCACCAAAGCACTCTCTACACTTAAACCTTGAGATTTATGAATTGTCACCGCATATGCCAAACAAATAGGAAACTGTTTTCGGCGAACATATAAGTCTTTGACAAGCAAAAACCTAGCTGAACAACGACAAATCTGTTCTATTTCGTCAATGCCATCAAATTAAATTTTTTAAATTTCAATTCCATCTCTATTTTTGTAATTCACAAAACCAACAACATGACCCATTGCTCCATTTACCAGACCTCTTTCAACATTTAAATTCCTTCTCAAAATAATACGACAATTTAACCCCTTCCAAGCTGATGACGAGCTGGGCTCGTCATGGTGTAGCCTCCTCGTACACTGATGACGAGCCCAGCTCGTCATAAAACAATGTAAAAATAAAATCGCCAGCACAGGAGGGGAATTGCCTTAGCAGCCATGGGGTTAAACACACATTCAGAGTCTTTTCAAAACCAGCAGTTTTAGATATAGTCTTCTCTAATGAATCCAATTTTGATCTTAAATTTTCAGACAAAATAATTGTTGCTCCCATATGCCCTATTTTATCTATAGCTTCCAGTTTCACTATCTCTTCATTTTCTAACTTTAACATTTTGTTGTTGTACATGGAACATTCTTTCAGAGTTGGCATCAAACATATGCCAGATTTCTTCTCATAATTTTCTTAAAAATATTCTCTGGAAGAATGTTTTCATTTGGGTACAAATTTGAAATTAATCGTCCATGTAAAGCTTCTTTGCCATGCTGACTTACTTTTCCGATTCTTACATCTTGTAGAATATTTTTATAATCTTCATCCTTTGCCTTCCGCATATTTTGGAGTAGTTCTGCATATTTGAAATTTAGCCATATATTAACATTTCCAATGCTTCCTAGGCACTTCTTGGTATCTTCATGCGTGGACATTTTAAACACTGGTTGTCCTTTCACTGGAGTCAACTGCAGTAGATCTCCAAAAACAATGATGTGTTTCCCTCCAAATAAAACATCATATTCTGTTCTAAGAATTTCTTGCATTCTCAAATGCACAAAAGCAAGCATTAGATTTGAGACCATGCTTACTTCATCAATGATAAGAAGTTTCATTTTCTTCAGGACTCTCGAAACTTCGGAACACACATCTCCAGACAGCTTGTGGTATTGCAATTTGTTATCATGCTCCACTGGCAGCATCAGTAAACGATGTAAAGTAATCCCTTTAATATTATGTGCTGCCAGTCCAGTTAGAGCAGTAACAACACAAGATAGCGGTGATTCAGTCCTTTTCTGCAGATAAGTTGCAATTGCTTTAATAAGAAAACTTATTCCAGTTCCCGCTTCTCCACTGACGTACAGTTGGACAGGCTTAAATGATGTACATGAGCACTCTTTCTTATCATGACTGAATCCATGTTCAACCTGTTCTGTGACTTCGTCATATATCTGCTTCTGCTCAAGGTTTAGTTGTTTCACCAAATCTTCTAAGTTAACTACATCATCTTGAGCTTGTTCCATAGCTGTTTCCACCTCATCCATGGCAGTGGCAACTTCATTTTGGATCATTGGTCCTCCTAGTGGATCCTGACCTAATGAAGTAGAACTCTGACTGTCTTGAAAACTGTCTCTAGCAATCTCTGCAGCAATTGTTGCTTCTTGCTCTATTTCTTCGTACAACATTTGCAGATAATTTGGAAAAACAAGACATTCTATGGTATCCTTGGTTGCATTAAAAGAATCTTCGTAACAGAGAAAATCTCCAAGTAGTTCCTCTTCTTCTCGCCATGGTTTAAAGAGTTGCAAAAGAGCCAAATAATAAAATTCTCTTTTATCTGGATTTTCACAACTCAATTTTCGATGATTAATCAAATGACCTTTTTTCTGTTTCACTAGACATCCTTCACATCCAATGACTCCATATATTCCTTTATTGATATCTTCTCTGATGTTCCTCTTATAAATATAGCTTTGAAGAACTTAAACTGTTTTCTTCGGTAGTTTTCGGACCAGCGCATGTTGAATACTCTTCAATGAAGCTCATCACTGTCTCATCCAAATCTGTTCCAAATTTGGGTGCATCTTTAATCCGCAACAACATATGTATATGAGGAGCACCTCTCGCTTGATACTCCTTTCTCCAAAAGAAATCCAAAACCTCTCCAAGGGGAGGATTTTTTTGTTGGTAATAAAAGACATCATATCTTCAAATCTATGATTGAAATATCTGCATACATTCACTGGATCCAAAGAACACAGTACTTCAGCAGTTTTGAATTCTATATTTTGTATATTTGCATTTGCCTCTCGTAGAAATTGAAGTAAGTCATCCCATGCATACTCGGCACAGCTAAGAGTGAGGAACCATGTAGGAGTTCCTAAGTTTCTTAGCATACATTTCAATTCCCCATGACGAAGGTACCCATACTCGTTTGTACCACGCTGACATGCCATGAGATTGATTAAATGAGATTCCAACATATTATCTTGCAGATTCACTTTCTCCATAAAGTCCCTCGCCGAAACATTTTGCAGATGTGCTCCACTTTTCAGTATATGGTTTACAGCATAAGAAAGCCCAGACAAGTCACTTTCATACAGTAGATGAAACAAATAGGGAATGCATTGACGAAACCTTGGATCTTCAGCATATAATCTTACAGTTCGATATTCAGATGCAGGAATTTGAAGTGGTCGATCGTCATATCGTCCACCTCGACCTGTTGGAAATAAATGTGGAAAACAACGAGCTTCCAAACTTTCTTCCCATACACTAATGGGACTTCCTTTTGCTGCTTTCATTTGAAACAAGTCAATTGCATTCCCCATCACTTCTTTGGAATGCAAAGGATGAACAGTATAATGTTCATATATTTCTTCACTTCTTGATACATCAACTTTTTCAATTTGGCCAGCTGAACAATCACTGTCATCTGCAGCTGTTTCCTCTGCTTCAACACATACATGTTTGTAGTACTCATTGTTTTTGACCAAATACAACGTTGCCTTTTTGACTTTCCTAACATCCACTAAATCTTGACAGATTTTCTTACTCTTTGTCGGAACCCCATTAACTAGAATAACCAGAGGTTCCTCTTCCACTTTCTCTACACCAATTGTATCAATATTTTTCTTGAAATCTAGAGGCAAATAAACAACTCTTCCCTTTAATCCTCTCTGTAAATCTGAAGGAGGCAATTTCCCTATCTTAGGCTCCATGCGAACAATAGCCTGAAAAGGATGGACACATTGAATCAAAATAGACTCATATGTATTTAAATCCATCAATTCACGGGGAATGTCTACCAACTCCAGATTATTATGAACAGCTCTAGCAGGCATTTTGTTTTGATTTAATTTATCAAAACAATATTTACAAATAGGCTGATCAGAACTCAAATCAAAACAATTCTCCACCCACAAATAAGTTGCAAAATTCTTCCACTCATAATTATTTATCTTTTCACTTTTTATGTATAAATCAACTAATCTAGTTTGATGCTTATAATGAGCTCGTCGACAACACACACAAGTAAAATTCGGCCTTTCACTTGATTTCACCTTAAACCTGGTAATTTCCTGGTTAAACTTTTCTGTACTTGAAATCTGTACATTGTCTTCCACATTTCCTTGAATTTCTGTGTCAATTTCTACACTGTCCTCTTTTTCACCAAATAAGGAATCTCAATTTCTTCACAAATCTTCTTCAAATCTAATTCAGTTCCATGCAAAAGAGCACTGTTAAATTGTTTAAACTTACGTGCTGGACTTTTTGCATAATACAACATTCTCACTAATTTCCTCATTTTGGTATGATGCACTGCTAACATCCTAAAATGATGAAAAACACTCTGACAGACTTTTCTAGAAAGAGAAGCCAGTGAATGCCCTTGCAAACCTGTGTTTTGTCTCACTCTGCAAGGATGTAAGTCTTGCAGCAACTTCATTTTTTTGTTTTAGACTTTTCTTACTATATGTACGTAAGAAATTACAAAACAAATCAATTGAATCCTGTCGCACACTACAAATAATACTACACTTCCAAGTGTACACTGGCCCCTTAGTACGTCTCTCTAAAACTTCATCAGTTAACAGCTCTTCTAGGCACAAGTTTCTCTTTTTCAATCAGACAACCGTCTTTCACCTCATATGCTCGACCACTGGTGTCAACTGCATGCACTAAATCATTCTCCTGAAAGTAACTCTCCTCATTAAAAAATGGCTCACAACTTGAACTGTGCATCCATTCTCCTGAAAAAACTTTACAAAAATTAGTCAGATTAATTAATCTTTTCCATCTACTGTTTGATTTAAAAACATCAATTGTCTTGTTAAGTATCCTAATTCTATTGATTATTAAAATAAATATTTTTTTCTTAACTTCAAAAGCCTGATCAACAATCTTCTCTACATTTTTCTTTTTCTTATAAAAAGCAACTCTCTGTTTACCTTTCCTAATGTTTTTGAACAAATTTAAAACCACCCTATTGCGAAACATTCATTTACGAATGTCTCTAAACTGATTCTGCCTTCTATTCCTATACATATTATTCTCTCCTGCTCCAGTAGTAAGATTTTTTGAGGGCCTCTCCTTCCTTTTCAAATTTACTCTCTCCTTCTCTTTTTCTACATGCTGTACAACATTTTTTTTTATCTACATATGTTCCGTAAGAAAGACTTAGTTGTCTTACCAGGAGCTTTTTTCCTGTTTTTTGAAGTATTTGTTGTGGAGGAGTGCTGTAATTCCGTTGCTGTTTTTGATTTTTTTCCGCTTATCATCTTTCCTTCTCCTTTGCCTTGAGGGCATCTTTCCTTACTCTTGAAATCTTGATTTCAATCTGTGTTAAAGAAAAAAATAGCACATTATAGACCACTATTACCAAACAACAAAGCAATGACAAAAAGCAAACGGTCTATTCAGGGTTACAGATCAGGTGAGGATTCTCCAGGGGTGCAGAAGAGGTGAGACCTGTTATGAAGAGTGTAGTGGAAGAGAGGTATGTCCACAGGTACAAAGAAAGTGAGACCTGTGTCTAAGAGTGCAATAGGGGATAGACTTCATGAAGTCTAGCCCACTGCACTCTTACACACAGGCTTCACCACCTATGCTTCCCAGGAAAGGCCTCTCTCCCACTACAGTCTTGAACATAGGCCTCATCTCCTCTGGACATGCCTCACCTCAACTGCACAATCTACTTCCTAATCTGACATAACACAGGTGACATCATTGTGACATCATTGTTAAAAGTTGAAATATATTTATTTAATCATGCAGACACTATTTATTCCTTCTCAAAAATCTAAAAGTCATTGATTTGCCCCCAAATCGTTTTTTAAATAACATTTTAGACATACAGTGCAGGTCCTATGTACAAGCATTCAGTGTCCATGAGTGCAGTGGAGAGGACTGACCTCCTCTCACCTTTGGACAAGCCTTACCTCATCTCTGTCCTCTGAACAGGCCTCAATGAATTGAGTATAATTGATAGTAAGTAGGTGCAGATGAAGTGACGCATGTCCAAGGGTGTAAATAAGCTGAGACCTGTCTAAGCATGCAGATTAGTTGAAGTCTATTCAGGGTTGCAGATGAGGTGAGGATTGTCTAGGGGTGCAGAAGAGGTATGGCCTGTATTGAAGAGTGCAGTGGAAGAGACGTCTGTCCACGGGTGCAAAGAAGATGAGACCTGTGTCTAAGAGTGCAGTGGAGGATAGGCTTCATGAAGCCTAGTCCACTGCACTCTTAGACACAGGCCTCACCACCTACGCTCTCCAGGAAAGGCCTCTCTCCCACTACAGTCTTGAACACAGGCCTCACCTCCTCTGTTACTCTGGACATGCCTCACCTCATCTGCACAATCTACTTCCTAATCTGAGGTAACACAGGTGACATTATTGTGAAAGGTTGGAATATATTTCTTTAATCATGCAGACACTATTCATTCCTTCTCAAAAATGTAAAAGCCATTCATTTTCCCCAAAATAGTTTTTCACATCACATTTAAGAAACACAGCACAGGTCCTATGTACAAGCATTCCATGTCACTACTGAAACTTCACAATTTCACAAAATACAAATCCCCTATCTTGTAAATATTCATACCAAGATTTATCAAAAAACCTGACACAAACCAACAGCAAAGAAGCTCAATGTGCTTCCTATTATAAGGTAACACAGGTGACATCATTGTAAAAGGTTCAAATGTATTTCTTTAAGCATGCAGACACTATTTATTCCTTCTCAAAAATGTAAAAGCAATTCATGTTCCCCAAAATCGTTTTTGACATCACATTTAAGAAACACACCACAGGTTCTATGTACAAGCATTCCATGTCACTACTAAACTTCACAATTTTACAAAATACAATTCCTCTATGCAAAGAAACTCAATGTGCTTCCTACACTGAGTTAACACAGGTAACATCATTGTGAAAGGGTCAAATTAATTTTTTTAAGCATGCAAACATTATTTATTCCTTCTAAAAAATGTAAAAGCCATTCATTTTCCCCAAAATCGTTTTTGACATCACATTTAAGAAACACAGCACAGGTCCCATGTACAAGCATTCCATGTCACTACTGAAACTTCACACTATGCAGTACAAACTTTTGTACCAAGCATTATGAAAAAGCATGACACAAACAACATTTAAAAACAACAATATGCTTCCAAATATTCTCCATACAGTATACAACTCTATGTATATTAAATGAATCATAACTCACCTTTACAAATGCTTTAGGAGATTCAGAACAGTGTCAGACACACACACCATTATTTCTTGTACTCCAGGCACTGCAACCATGAATGGCACAGAGAACCTCTAATTCTACACACATATTCCTCATGGTAACCAATCAAAAATCTTCCCTCTCAATTTTCAAATCAACACCCTTCCCCCCTTTAGCCCTTTCTACCTGTTACCATAGCAACTCCCTCCTCACTTAGCTCTCAGGTTTAAAACTTTATTCTACAATGTGGCAATTGAACTTAGCAAGGATGTTTGACCTCTCAATACCCCAGCTTATCCAGTGCAATGCGTTACTCGCGGTGCGCGCCGGGAGCGCTCCCCGGTGCGCGTACCGGGGCGAGGCTATAGATATATATATTTTTTTAAACCCAAATTACTCAAAATCCACTGAAGCACATATCTTGAGACATAGCAAAGGCACATCGGGCTACCAGTCCCTACAATTTTGCCAAGTTTGGTGAAAATCCATTCAGCCGTTCAAGCTAAAAGTGAGTCCAACCGCCCTATGGAAATTAACATGGGGAAAACACGTTTTGGGACCCCCCTTTTATCTCGGCCCCCGATTGATGAATCCCCCCCAATCTTTCAGGGAAGGAGCGGAGATCCATGAGGCAGATTCCTCAACTGGTGCCAAAGTTATTCCCAATAGAATGCTGTGATTTCCCTATGGAAAACAATCCTAACTATAACTACCTACTGGCGACCGCCATTAGGTAATATATATATATATAATTAATCTACCTGAAACAACATCCAGTCCCACTTTTGCCAGCAGTCAAAGTCAGGTTACCTTTAATACTCTTTGGGACCTACAAAATCAATCTTCTTCAGGGAATTTCAGGGAAGTTCCTTTAGAACAAACTGGACAACGGACTACACCTTTCAAGCCCAAATCAACCTTTCAACCAACTATGGTCCATGACAATTTGGATACATTTCAGGAGAGTGTGGTTCGGGATATAAATCATCTATACACCACAATCAACAAAAAGAAGTTTCAAATTTCCAACCAAAATCGATGTTATAAACAACTGGTCATGAAACTTAAACAGGATCATAACATCATTGTAAAACAGGCCGATAAGGGCGGAAATGTGGTCCTTTGGCCCAAAGACATGTATCTCCAACAAGCGGAATTACAACTCAGTGATGGGTCATGCTACCGCAGAAGTAATATCCAGATTGTCAAAAACACATGGGTTGAACAACATCAAAAGCTCCAAATATGGAGAAGTGCTGGGCTACTAACACATGAGGAGTTCAAATACCTCAAAAAAGATTATCCAGTCATCCCCTCATTCTATCTGCTCCCCAAGATCCACAAAGACAGTGATATACCACCAGGCCGTCCCATCATTTCGGCTATAGACAGCTCTTTGGAACATGTTTCAAAGTACATAGACTTCTTTTTACAGAGCCATGTCAAGAATCTCAAATCCTATGTTAGGGATTCTTTTGAATTTTTGAGCAAGATTGAACAATTTGTTTGGGAAGAGAACATGGTACTCATGACTTTGGATGTTATATCCCTTTATACCTCGATCCGACATGGCGATGGACTCAAGGCCTTGGACTATTATCTAAACAAAGACTTACCTCCACCGACGGCACATAACAAGATGCTAGTGGAAATGACTAAAATGTGCCTCGAACAAAACGTCTTTATTTTCAATGGCGCAATTTATCATCATGTCAGAGGTGTGGCGATGGGGGCCTGCTTCTCCCCTAGCTACGCGTGTTTACACGTTGGGCTGTGGGAGGAGCAGGTCCTAGTCAGCCAACACCATGATTTCATTTCTAACAACATTGTTTTATATTTGCGTTACATTGATGATATTTTTGTAATCTGGAGGGGTAGTCATGATAGTGCCAAGGCTTTCGTTGATTTGATTAACTTAAATACTGTCAATCTCAATTTTACTGTAAATTTGAGTTCTGATTCCATTTGCTTTTTGGATGTCGAGATATTTGTGGAGGATACTACCCTCAACACGAGACTTTACAGGAAGCCAGTGCGGGAAATACCATTCTGCACTCAAATAGCCAACATCCGGCTCACCTGATTCGGAGCATTCCTTTTGGAGAGATGCTCCGAATCAGGAGAATTTGCAGCACGGATGCCGAATGTGCGGCTGCACAGGAGGCATGTAAAGCACGTTTCCTGGCGAGGGGCTATTCTACTGAAAATCTCATGAAAGCAATCAGACGTTCCAACTTAGTGAGCAGACAGGAGGCATTGATTCCCAAAACTAGTAACACCAATTTGGATGTTTCCTAGTCTGGGGATGGGCAAATCAGCTCCCCACGACTTATTTTGACATTTAACCGTCAACATGGGGCTCTTCGTAAAATTATGAATAACAACTGGAATCTGGTTCGTAGTGACCCAGTAATTGGTCACAAAATAGATACTATGCCAGTACTAACATTCAGAAAATCCCCCTCTATGTCCAAGGTTCTAGTTAATAATACCTTGGAGCCGAAGACTTCTACAACCTGGTCAGAATTGAAGAAGGGCTTCAAGGTATGTCCTCAATGCAAAGCCTGCCGCTATGGCAGCAATAGGACCCATTTTAAAAGTCCCTTTTATGAACATCCTACTGCTATCTCTAAGTGGCTCACTTGCAAAACTGATTATGCCATCTATGTGTTGGAGTGTCCGTGTGGGCTTCAATATGTGGGCAGCACTAAACTGCCCGCCCACAAACGGATACTCCAACACATATGTGCAATAACTGGGCATGATCATAACTATCCGGTTGCCAGGCATTTCCAGGATAAACATCTGGGCATTCCTGATAAACTCCAATTTTTCCTAATTGATTGTGTCGAGGCGTCAAGGAGAGGAGGTGACTGTGAGGACAAAATCTGTCTCCTTGAGACGAGGTACATTTTGGAGCTTAACACCAAAAATCCTAATGGCCTTAACGACAGGGAAGATCTCTATACCTGTCTGTAGGATTAATCAGTATGCCTGTAAGACCTGTCTGGATATGTTAGATAACTGATGTTCCCCACATGTTGTTTCCGATTTGTGTATATATTGATGAATTACTTTTTAACAAATACTATTTTGTTATTCGTTTCATAATTATTAGTACTTGATTTAACATCTGGAATTTTTTGCTAAACTATTCGCACTTTAATGCCAAATTTGCACTATCACTTTAAGCACTTTTTCTGTTTCAGGCAGATATTGTGACTCGCCCACTTGGGGTCTATTCAGATTGTGCATGATTTCTGTGTCATAATGTTTTGGATTAATGCTGCTGACTAACATATGAGCATTTTACTTTCAGAAAATGTGGGCTTAACACACAATAATGAGCTGGTGCTCATAATGTACATAGATAGAATTAATTATCATGTATATATATTATTGTGCCGTTTCTTACCATTTTGTGCCCTGTAAATATGCTCCTATATTTATGAAATCTGTATATATGATTTTATTTATTTGTGCAACTTTATCGGGTAAAAATTAAGTGTTCTATGGGCACTCTCGATTAATTGTACTAATGCAGAATTACATTGTATAGTATTTCTTCCATTTTTATGACACACCATAATGCACTGTCACTTTAAATGCCCTGCTCACTGTTATGCAGCTTGTCATGTGATCAAGCCTCCTTGGAGGCGAAACGCGTCATGGCGGCAGCGCTGGCTTCACTAAATTAAATCACCTTGCACCAGCACTTTTGGGTGGACTCTTTGTTACTGGATACTTTGGCATTTCCCTTGCCTTGGAGTGACAATCTTCGCGATATATATATATATTATATATATATATATATATATATATATATATATATATATGTCAGAAAAGGACGTCATCCAACAAAATCCCTTGTAATAGTGGAAAAAATAACGCCAGAGCGAGGCCACAGCTAAGTGCTAATCTTCTTGGTGCTTTATTTAGTGCAAAATATTCGCCAGCAATCTGTCATGGCGCGTTTCGCCTCACAACGAGGCTTGGTCACATAGTTTGTCAATGACATAGAAGAGGCTTTAAATAGTAAAGACCACTACAAAATCAGCTGTACATTGTTGATAGTTAATGAACATAGAAAAAATACTGTCCAAAATGTCATGGCAGTAAGTAGCAAATGTAGGGCATGGTGCCCATAGCAATGTAAACATCTCTCTCTTTAACATAAATGAAAAGTATGTACAAGTATACACTACAAAAAATGCTTAAAGATTGCTAAAAAACTATTTTACACAATAAAATCAATTATAAGTTATATTTACAAGGCTAAATCCCATACATCATACAACTGTATATTTACATTGATTTATCAAAAAATCGTGCAAACGCAACATAGGGATATTGGGAGGAGTGAAAAACCCAATAATATATCATTTCCTACCTCGCAATCCCAATTCTCATACTAAGTTCATTGTTATCTATATAACCAGTCAATCATCACAGACTGGACATAGTACATGATTTTATATCACAGTGGAAACTCATATATCAGAGTATTTTCCTATACCTCTTCTATAAGTGCTGGGGAGAACAACCAGACGTGAATAAAGTGTGCATGTGATTTTAAAATCAAAATGCGAAAACAACCATCCATTTCATATTCTAAAATGACCACACCTGATCCCAGGTGATTCAATTCATATTCCAAGAATAGGTAAAATGTGTAGATAAAATATCATATTATTGCTGTTCATGAGATATCATTATAAACACGTGTACATGTCCTCACTGGCATTCAGGCCCCCTGGATTTTTACTGTTGAATTCCAGGATGTATCGTGTTTCCAATAGTCGTAGCTTCGCATCCCTGTTTCCTCCCCTCTTCAGGGGCGGGATTGTGTCGACCAGATAATATAGCAACCCATCCGGGTTGCTATTGTGTGTCGACTCAAAGTGGCGTGCTACAGGATATGTTTGATCCTTCCCTGAAATGGCTCGTAAATGCTGTAAAATACGTTTGTGGGCGGGCAGTCGAGTGCTGCCCACATAACAGAGCCCACATGGACATAGTAACACGTATACCACATACTCCGTTTTACACGTAAGTCTATGTCTAATAGCAATTGGCTTCTCGTGAAAGGGAGTAGAATAATGAGTTTTGTTAACACCCTGTCTGCAAGCTTTACAAAATGGACACTTCTTAAAACCCTTACTCAGGTCCATCCAGGTCCCTGATAATTGTTTGTCCAAATTGTTGCTGACTAATGCATTTGCCATTGAAGTAGACTTGCGGAAAGTGAGTTCAGGTTTGTTGGAGACCAGACTGCCTATTACTGGATCCCTCTTGACTAAATTCCAGTTTTTGCTGAATATTTTTCTGATCTCAGCATGCTGGGTGCTGTAAGTCACAATAGTGCTTGATTGCACTGAGTCTGTCTGTGCCACCTCAACCAAGTTTTTACCTTTCAACGTTACTGATCTTGGGATATTTCGTGTACGCTCAATGGCTGTATCTAGTAGATCTGCGCTGTAACCTCTATTTAAAAAGTGCATCTTACTGTCTCTCTGAGCTCTATCACATTCCTCATCAGTACTACAAATGCGTCTCATACGCAGCATCTCTCCATAAGGGATGCTGCATATGAGATGTCGAGGGTGCTGGCTACTGGCATGTAACAGTGTATTACCAGACGTTTCTTTTCTGTGCAACCTGGTCTCCAAATTCATGTCATTGACGTACACCTCTACATCCAAAAAGAAAATCCTCTCTTTGTGGATCTCGGACGTGAACTGCAAATTGAAGTTGTTAACATTCAATTTGCTAACAAAATCAGTAGCATCTTCCTTGGACCCCTTCCAAATCATGAAAAGGTCGTCTATGTACCTCAGATACAAGATGACATTATTGGTCATAATAAGGATTTTCACTGAAAAAAACATAGGTTTCAGGCCTGATATAGTTAGGAATTAGCATTTAAAAAACCTTAGAAATTCACGGAAAAAACTGTAGGTTTTATGGGTGTTATAGTTAGCTGGACATTTCACTCGTACAAAACCATTGAAATTTCTCCGATATAGTTAGTTGTACTAACTATATCTCGCGCGCCCGCAATCCACTGCTGATGATGTTACATATTACATCATTCATTACACGGTCAGTGACATCACTGATGACATCTCAAATGACATCACTGATGACATCATGCAGTGCGTGTGCTTTGCTTCGTTATTAAATATGTATTATATATATATATATATATATATATATATAGCAATTTGCATTGAAGAATGAGTGGATACATAAATATAAATATCTGGATGGAGGATTTAGTAGCAGTGTGAATGACTGTTTACTTGACTAATTTAAAGTGTCTCTCTAAATATATTGGATAGTGACTAAACTGTGTGAACATCTTTATCACTTTGTCCGTTGTTGTAAAAACTACTTCTCCAGTTGGTTACTAGCTATTTGAATGTCTATATTAGTTATTGATTAGTTAACTGAGTATTTTTATGGGACAGTGAATGTGCATGTGGTTCGGTGGGAGGTGTGTGACTGCCCAAAGATGTGTGAATAGTTGATTTAGTGGGTATATGACGTTAAGACTACATGTTATAACAGTTGTTTGGGTGAGTGAATAATTTTATGGGTGTGGTGATGAGCAAATATCTCTCTTAATGGTACATGTCCAACAAAGTAGAAAAATAAAAGGCAATGTATGTGTCAGTTGTTGTTTATAAATAGGACTCCCGGTTTTCCATTTTTATGGATTTTTACATATAAATGCAGACGGAAAACACGTTTTCCTTTATCTGTATTTATATATAAAAACGGGATAATACGAGTATTTTGCTGTGCTGCCGTCTGGTGTCTCCCCCTCCTTAGAGGGTTAAGAGGCATCAGCCCGGGCTGAGACGCACCCGAGTACTTCACATGTCTTTGAAAGACCAGAATCACCGGCCAAAAGGGATTTGTGATGTCGCCACTTGCCCCTAAACCCTGAGATGTGCCACCTGTGAACCCAGCCCGCAGTACCTTCTTCTGTCCCGAGAGGGCCTAGCCGGAGCCGGGAATCAACTGCAAGGTGAGTCTACGTCCTGGTTGTTCTAAAGAGCAAGGGTTATCCCTTTTACATCACAGGGCAGGGAGCCCTCTTTCTTTCCCCCCCGCAAATCCACCTTTTAACATCAGTGGGGGCCAGCACCCTTACTCGAGTGCACCCCCGCATTAAGACACAGTGACCCATACCCTCATTAGACACGGACCTTCTTTCCCACTTTCCACACTCGGGATTCTTTGTTAAAATCAGATCCACGCCCCCACATTCCTCCAGAGCGCTCCTCGACGGCCGCTCGGCTCGCTTATGCCCCAAAACGAGTGGCAGGTAAGGGGACACCACATCCTTGGAAAAACAAGTGATTATGCAAACTTTGACATTGAACTAATTTTGAACCTGTGTGGGCAAATACAGGGCTCAGCCACAGAGGGCTTTATTTACGGAGCCACAATGTTGCCCTAAGCACAGGGAAAACGTGCACAACTAAGATGGCAAAACCAACGCTCCAGTAGGGGGAGCTTGCCATAAAAATTTAAATTGAGCAGCATGTTATCTGCTTTATCGCAACAAGCAAACATGTGCAGGCGCAGACGGGGCTTTCTTATTCTGACTCCTGCTGGGCCCATAACAATGGCCTATTCTGAGGGGTCATCAGGCCTCCATCTGTTCGAGTCTCCTTACTGGGTGTGAGCAGCCAGGAGCCTCACACCTAGAAGCAAATGCCACAGATGGGAAACAAAGGCTCAAACCTGTTAAATTCAAAGCACTATGCATAGTCTATAAGACCCTGCAGGATCAAGGACCGCGCTTCCTCAAAAAGCTACTAATTCCTTACAATCCGTCCAGAACACTTCGTTCCTCCTCGCTTAACCAATTGGTGGTTCAACGAAGCAGAACAGTCTCATGGGGTGATCATCGCTTTTCTATCGCAGCCCCCAAAATCTGGGACACCTTACCGAACCACATTAAAATAAGTTCCACACTCCTCCAATTCAGAAAGAAACTGAAGACGTGGTTATTCAACCAGTAAACCCAGCCACCAACCTTCTGATCAGGGATAGACAGCATTGTACACCAGCGCCGAGACGCCTACGGGTAATTGCACGCGCTCTACAAATGCCATTAAATAAATCACTTCACACATACTTAAGAGAGGCATCTTTTCACTTTGTTCAGGTGGCTGAAGGCAGTGTGAGTTTCTCTGAGTGGGGCTGTATGGTGTTCAGTGGGGGAGAGGATGCGGCACTCTGCCGATGACAGAAACTGCAAGGCTCAGAGACAAACGGCTTGTGATAGCACTTTTAAGCATATTTGGGACATTTTGCAAATGGCACAGTTTGTTTTCAGATGAATGTATAGTGTTAACCAATAACAACTGAGCGCATGTGTGCATTGTCAATTTAAATAAATGTGGAAAAATACTAGCTGTAGCGTCGTCTTTTGCTTGCGGCAAAAATAAATGTGGATAAATACAGACGGAAATGGCAAAAAATAAATACCATAAAACCGGGAGCTCTATTTATAAATAAGTATACATAAGACTCAATGATTGTATGCGTGACTGTATGGATAACTGTATACTTGTAATAGTGATTTTATAACACACTAAGTATAATTTACTATCTATATGAAGCGTATATTTGATAGTGTACTATTGATCATTGACTGCATGTATGAGTGAATCTGTAGCTAAGTGATTAGATGTGTGTATAGATCTAGGAATTACTGAGTGGGTTTTTAGAAACTTGTATTGGTGTGTCAATGGATTCAAATATGGTACTCTGTATTTTACAGTGAGTGATGAAAGGTTATACTAGTGTATGATGAGGAGTATCGTCAAGTGGATGATATCATCAGTGATGTCATCAGTGATGTCATTTGCGATGTCATCAGTGATGTCACTGACCATGTAATGAATGATGTAATATGTGACATCATCAGCAGTGGATTGCGGGCGCGCAAGATATAGTTAGTACAACTAACTATATTGGAAGAATTTCAATGGTTTTCTACGAGTGAAATGTCCAGCTAACTATAACACCCCTAAAACCTATAGTTCTTTCAGTGATTTTCTAAGGTTTTTTAAATGCTAATTCCTAACTATATAAGGCCTGAAACCTATGTTTTTTTTCTGTGAATTTCAAAGGTTTTTTTAAATGCGAATTCCTAACTATATCAGGCCTGAAACATTTGTTTTTTTCTTTGAATTTTGAAGGTTTTGTAAATGACAATTTTTAAATGTATTCATTGTTATATTTTTTTATACTGATTTACTATATTTTTTAACTATTTATTTTTAGAAATTATATTTTTTAAATTACATTGTAATTACATAATACATTACATTACAAAATATACTTTCTCAGAATGAATTACTTTAGTTTAAATACTTTGCAAATAGGCAATAGACTTTTAAGTACAGTAGTTACAGTTGTTGCAATGGGCAACACAATTTCAAACACAAAGCAACATTGGCCTCAATGTGTTTTTCTAGTTAAATGCAATTAGTTACTTTATGGATTTACTTTTCTAACCACAGAACTGGATCCTAGATTCAGTCCTCGGACATCTCCTGTAAACGGTTGAGTAAAAGTGTTTTAGTTACAGTAGTGATTTCTAAGGAATATTATTGTATTTTAAAAGTTCACACTTAGAAATGTTTTCACATAGAATCACCAATGTAATCCTAGGGGAGGAAATTCACTTAGCAGGTAAGTAGTGTTATCATTACTTTTTCTTATTCAGTGGTGAATCCTGGTTCCAGCACTGGCGCATCTCCTGTAAACAGTTGAAAGAATGTGTTTAAATCATCCAGGTGATTGTTTAGGAATATTTTTAGTTTGTGAAAATAGACACAGAAACTTTTCTGATGAAAACCAGACAATGGATTGCTATGGAAGGAAATTCAAGTTACTGGTAAGTATGGTTAGAATTACTTTTCAGGATCAGTACTGGGCTCAAAGATGCAGCACTGAGGTTTCTCCCGATAACAGGTGAGTAAATCGGAATTTTTTTAAAGTTCCAAAACTCCACACTTAGGAAAATTTGCATGTGAAACCAGTCAATGTTAGCCTATGGAAGGAAATTCAAGTTACTGTAACTACCATTAGAATTACTTTTCAGATCTGAAATAATGCACACACAGATGATATCATCAACGCTCCATCAGTTCCAGTGCACTCACATAGCCACATCAAAAGTATTTAGTATATCTGTTGCCATCAACACTGCATCGTCTGCAATAGCAACTCAATCTGAATTGTGATCCTGAGATTTAAAAAAAAAAACATTTGGGGGGGACCTTGAGGGTCCTTGTGGGACCCCCTAAGAAAGCCAAGGGGGGTCAGGGTGTTTCTACCCTGCCCCTTTGCGTGTTTTGCACGTTTGTTTCACTGCTTTCTTGTGCCTCGGTTCTACCGAGGCACAAGATGGCTGCCAACACTTCCTGGTTTGGAGTGTTGACAGACAGTTCACATCCGATCAGCATGCAGCTCGTGCTCGGGAAGATACAGAGTACAGTACAGAGTATGGTACTTTGTCTCTAGATATCACTATGGATTTACTTTTCATTTTCTCAGGAACTACGGAACGGATTGACACCATTTAACAGAAACACAATCTGCGAACCGAACTCTACCTTTTTGCCAAATTTGGTGTAATTCCGTTCAGCTGTTCGGGCTGTAGCTATGGCAAAAGGTCCTATGGAAAATTGCATGGGGAAAACACGTTTTGGGACCCCTCTTTTTGCTCTGGCCCCCACTAGACGAATAACCCCCAAACTTTCAGGGAAAGAGCGGAGCGGAGCAGGCCATTTTCTTGGAGAATTTCGCATGTATTCTTCCACCGGTGGCAAAGGTATTCCAAATAGAATGTTGACGATTTCCTATGCAAACTAGGTCCTAACTATATCTACCTAATGGTGACCGCCAGTAGGTAATATATACACTTTGCGTGTTTTGCACATTTGTTTCACTGCTTCTTGTGCCTCGGTTCTACTGAGGGGCAAGACGGCTGCCAACAATTCCTGGTTTGGAGTGTTGACAGACAGTTGACATCCAATCAGCATGTAGCTTGTGCTCGGCAAGGTACAGTGTACAGTACAGAGTACAGTACAGAGTATGGCACCACGTCTCTAGATATCACTATGATTTTACTTTTGATTTTCTCAGGAACTACTGAAAGGATTTACACCCATCCACAAAAAGCACAATTTGCAAACCGAACTCTACTTTTTTGCCAAATTTGGTGTAATTGTGTTGAGCCGTTCCGGCTGTAGCCCTGGCTAAAGATCCTATGGAAAATTGCATGGGGAAAACAAGTTTTGGGATCCCCTTTTTTGTCAACTCAGACATGACAAATCACCCCCAAACTTTCAGGGAAGGAGCGGAGTGGAGCTGGCCATTTTCTTGGACAATTTCACGTATATTCGTCCACCTGTGCCAAAGTTATTCCAAATAGAATGTTGGGTATTTCCTTTGGAAATTAGGTCCTAACTATATCTACCTACTGGCGACCACCAGTATGTAATATATAGCCTTTGCGCGTTTTGAATTTGGTGATAAATATGTACCAGCTCTCACCTGTCATTTACGTGCGCAGTCCCTCGTCTCGGACATCCATATTTACAGCAGCTAAAATTCACGAGTGTGTTTGTGCTTTTAAACTGGCAGGGACACAGAAGCGGAAACAGATCATACAATACGTAACCATGGCAATCAGTCAACATCCCACCATGGCTGATACTCCGTACATGATGGGGCAGACATATTGGGTAGGAATATGGAATTAAAACCCTTTTACATAGTCAATACAAAGTAAAAAGGAGAAGAAGGGAAAGGAAAAAGAGTATATAAACAACCAAATACTGTTGATTGTTTTAGACATACCCATAGGCCATACAAAACAATCTATGTGTGGCGGGGTAGCCATTTTGGAAAAGATACCAGCTGTTCTACATACTAAGGTTGCTGAAAACAATGAAAAATGAGAAAAGGGTACTCGTACCCTGGATTCCAATGGTTAGGTGTCTGACATCTGGTTTGATCACAAGACGTCAAAAGCTGCAATAAGCCAGTTTCTGGAGTCACAACCCAACCAACTACAACTGGGCCTGGACTAGACTTTGCAGGTGGCCTGAGCTTACATCTGTCCTGGCACCTAAATTTTGTCCCAGAGGTCCTGGGACTCATAAAACTGACCAAGATGAACTGTTCCAGAGAATCTCAAATTAATTCAACTTCTAAGACCTCTACAACATCAACTGGACCACACGGCAAATGTGGCAAGTTCAGTCTTGCCTTGTTGCCTTGCTGCTATAGCTTGCACCAAAAAGAGAGTAAGGGGAAGATTTACTTGATTCCCATGGAACACAATCAATCATATTGTTTGAAAAACACAATACTCAACTGTGAGGGACTCAAGGCGTTGGGTTGAGGAATGCTGCTACTGCTCAAAAAGCCAGGTCTTGAGTAGTTTTCTGAATGTCAGCAGGTCGTGAGTCTGCTGTAGGTAGATGGGTAGGGTGTTCCAGGTCTTGGTGGCTTGATGGGAGAACGATCTGCCGCTGGAGGCCACCCTTCCGAAGCGGGGGACTGTGGCAAAGGCGAGGTCGGCGGAACGGAGCTGGCAGGTGGGGGTGTAGAAGCAGAGTTGTCTGTTGAGGTATGTTGATCCGGTGTTGTGGAGTGCCTTGTGTGCATGGGTGAGGAGACTGAAGGTTATCCTCTTGTTGACCGGGAGCCGGTGCAGGTCTCTCAGGTGGGGTGTGATGTGGCTGTGGTGAGGGATGTTGAGAATCAGGCGTGCAGAGGCGTTCTAGATGCGTTGGATCCGTCTCAGGAGTTTGGCTGAGGCTCCTGCTAAGAGGGCGTTTCCATAGTCCAACCTGCTGCTGACGAGGGCCTGGGTGACCGTTCTTCTCATTTCGGTTGGGCTCCACTTGTAGATCCTGCGGATCATGCGAAGGGTGTTGTACCAGGAGGAAGAGACTGCGTTGAAATGTTTAGTCATGGAGAGAGTGGGGTCCAGGATGACCCCCTAGGGTGTGTGCGTGGTCGGTGGGTGTTGGAGCGGTTCCCAGTGCGGTCGGCCACCAGTAGTCATCCGAGGCCAAAGGGGTGCATCCGAGGATGAGGACCTCCGTCTTGTCCAAGTTCAGCTTCAGTCGGCTGTTCATCATCCATTCAGCGACGGCCTTCATTCCTTTGTGAAGGTTGGTATTGGTGGTGTGGGGGTCCTTGGTGAGGGAGACGATCAGCTGGATGTCATCGGCGTAGGAGATGATGTTGAGGTCGTGCCAACGGGTGATGTGGGCAAGCGATGCCATGTATATGTTAAACAGAGTTGACCTGAGGGATGAGCCCTGGGGTACGCCGCAGATGATCTTGGTGTCTTCGGAGTGGGAGGGGGGAAGGCGGACGCTCTGTGTTCTGCCAGAGAGGAAGGAGGTGGTCCAGTCCAGGGCCTTCTCTTGGACAGTGCACAATGCAGCAGCTGCAAATACTGCACTGTGCTGCAGAAGACGCAGAGAGCAGGAGAGGGCCATATTGACTGAAAATGCCCCTCCCTATACCCAGTGCATAAATATGCTGCTGTGCACCACGGACACATCTTTGTACCTTAGTGCAAATAAGTCTCCGTGAGTCAAACATAAGATTTGTACTGGGAAGGAATCTTTCCAGTGCAAAATATTATGCTTAGACTAACTTGAAACCTTTTCTCACTAAGGAGTTCAACCTCCGACCCTCGGCCTACGTCCACTCTCTCCCTGCTGCACCACTATGTTGTCTCTTGCCTCCAGACCCTGACCACCTCAATGGGAGGTTCGAGGCTGCTGCCAGCTCATGTGCCTGCTGCCCACTTCAACTGCGACTAGACTGTCAGCAACCATATTCTTTCCAGCGGTTTGTTTTTCTCAATTTTTCCCTGCTGTGCCACTCTTATTATGCCCATCTGTGTCTTGCTCTAATTCCACCACTGTTTTAATTTTCTCATGCCTGCCTGCTCCTTTTGCCTTTCACCACTACTGACCCTGTGGCTCCTCCCCCTGGAATTTCTCCCAGAAATCCCCCCTCTAATCCCTCTGCTCCTTCATCTCAGCCTCTCCTCCCTCCCACCTCCCCTACTTAAATGGTGGCTGCTGCATGGATGCGCAGCAGATGCGCGCAAAGCGTGCACCACCGGCATGCTGAAGGCATGCCAAAGGCAAGCCTGTCTGCGCCCGTCCATGACCTCCCCAAGGCCAGTGCCAGGAACCCTGGACTTCCCACTACCCATCGCTACGACATCACCATCCTCTTCGCACTCAACCTTGGAAGACTTAGGGAATGCCAACAGGCCTTGCCAAATATGACCCATGTCCAGTGTTCCTGCCTCCACTGCCACCAGACCCTTACCGCCACCCCAGCCAACAATACCGGCGACACCCTAAAATGCATCCTCCTCAACATAGACTCTGTACACAAACACACCATGAAAATCTGGAACCTACTTGACTCTCTCTCGCCCGACGTCGCCTTCTTCACAGAGACTTGGAACAACGCATCCTTCGCCCCAACATCAACACAGCCATCCCAGACGGATACAAGATCCAGAAAAAATACCGCCCCAACCACCCAGAAGGGGGCCTCACCATCACCCACAAGAGCACCCTCTGCCTCACCACCTCCAGTGAAACTTTCCCCTCTGACAAACACCTGTACTGCCAGATCCAGACCACCCCCAACTCCACACCTTCAGGAAGACCCTCAAGACCTGTCCCTTTGACCTGCGGACCCCCCCCTTTTAATGCCTTGAGACCCTCACTGGAGAGTAGCGTGCTTACAATTCCCAGATTGGTTAATTGACTTTGTATAAGTGCTGTCCAGTGCCGCACACATACACTTACCAATTAGTATTGGATTGTAAATCCTTCTTCCTGAAAACATGCAGAAGTTGTATATTGATCCAGACTAAATTTGCATACTCGCCATTTCACCTCTTCATTGTCTGCTTCTGGGTGGATAAGGAAATCTGTCAAGCATGTGGGTGGGCACTGTGGCTGTTGGCAGCTCCAGAATTGGATGCAAACTTCAGCATGCATTCTTCTGTCCTTTAACCTGTTTTGTGCTAGTGACGGAACCACTCCGTCACGAGCCATTGGCACGCTGTGCTCATGACGGAGTGGTTCCATCACGCTGCGGCCGTCCCACCAACCCGGCATCAATTCCCCGACTGCGTGGGTGAATTGATGAGCGGGCGGGGCCATGACGGAACCGCTCCATCATGAGCACAGCACGCCCATGGCTCGTGACGGAGTGGTTCTGTCGCAAGCATGGCGGCGCCGTGTGATCCCCCTACCCCCCAGCACTGTGGCGGAATTACCACCGTGGCCACGTGGTAAACTGAATCCAACTGTGGAAACCTAAGAACATGAAAATGGCATTATGATTCCTGGTCAGTCATCAAGAACGTAGATACCAAATGTGGTCCCGAGCAGTGATTCCTCTAGTGAGATTCCACCACCAATTACCGCCAGGGATGATGTTAGCATCGAAGGAAGAGAACAGCATCAATCGTGGTAGCGGAAATGTCCAGCAGTTGTGGGAGGAATTAAATAAATATATAAAATGTGCTTGGTGTTTTTGCAGAAATTCAAGGCATATTTGGTTAAGTTGAATATGTTGCCAGGAGAACTCAAACTGACCTTGATATTAACTGCAGATTTAATTTCCATGTATGAAAAAGATTCTCTTGGTTCATGTTATGAGTTCATATGAGGTTTTTCACTGTTCCCTCTGATTTTTGATTCCAGATGTTGCACTATGTCAGGAATGTGCGCTTTACCACTGGCACAGGAGAGGAAATCTTCTTTGATCAGAATGGAGACGTGCCCCCTGCGTTTGAATTTTTAAACCTCCAGATCTCGCTGAATGATATAGTACAACTGGTGAAAGTGGGGACGTATGACTCCAGTGTCCCTGAAGGGGAGCAGGTCAGGATGAAGAGTGGAGCCATGATGTGGAACACTGGAAAGAGCCAGGTGAGGCTGTTGAGCGAAAGGCCTAGTCCTGTCGCCTTACATAAAGATTAGAATATTAGAAATAAAGTTGATGTATCTAAAGATAACAAACTGCTTAGAAGTAAATGGAAAATATTAATAAAACAACCGCAAAGGTGCACCACAAAAAGCAAGACAATAAGTGCAAATGATATTTCAGCACAATGAAGAAATATTTCTCAAAGAGATGTTGATAGTCTTCTGTTAATCTTTATTTTCAATTTGCAGTAAAACATACAGCCGACGCGTTTCGTCCCAAGCTGGGACTTCTTCAGGGCTTTAAGTTTGTGGTACGTCGCTTGTAGAAAGAATGTGAAAGGAACCGGGGTCCAAGGGGCGCCTTCCCGGACACTGTAATCCTGATGTGCGAGCCGGAATATATATTATTTCATTCCAATGCCGGACTAACAGGGTTGGACTGTAAGCATGTTAATGGACGATGAAGGTGTGGGTGTGGGTGTTTCGGCGGGACGAGGGCTGTGGATGGGCGCCGGCTGTTATAATAGGAACGGCCTGCTGGAACACAGTGCCCACACCCTCCTCCCATGGACTAATAAGACCACCTGTCCACTACTATTTCTACAAATTACTCAGTACACGGTTTGAGACAGACACAAATTAAGGTGGCAAGAACGTTTTCACTGCTCAGGAACCCTGTAAAGCACTACCTTCATCGTCCATTAACATGCTTACAGTCCAACCCTGTTAGTCCGGCATTGGAATGAAATAATATATATTCCGGCTCGCACATCAGGATTACAGTGTCCGGGAAGGCGCCCCTTGGACCCCGGTTCCTTTCACATTCTTTCTACAAGCGACGTACCACAAACTTAAAGCCCTGAAAAAGTTCCAGCTTGGGACGAAACGCGTCGGCTGTATGTTTTACTGCAAACTGAAAATAAAGATTAACAGAAGACTATCAACATCTCTTTGAGAAATATTTCTTCATTGTGCTGAAATATCATTTGCACTTATTGTTTTGCTTTTTGTGGTGCACCTTTGCGGTTGTTTTATTTGCACTGAAATTCCCTAGGGAATGGGCATAGTTATGATGGGTGCCATCCAGTGTGCACACAATCCCCTTCATTAACTCAAGGGCCATAGAATATTACGGGGAGAAAGATAGTCAGGTGCTGACATTAGGAAGGGTCCATCATTATATTTT
The DNA here is from genome assembly GCF_964263255.1 of Lissotriton vulgaris. Lineage (NCBI taxonomy): Eukaryota > Metazoa > Chordata > Amphibia > Caudata > Salamandridae > Lissotriton > Lissotriton vulgaris. The sequence continues at coordinate 637,184 of NW_028243042.1, forward strand.
GTTCCTTAAATGGAAAATATTTTCCAAGTTTAACATGACATAAAAAATACTAATACTTTGGAGATAACATCATCATTTTACGCATTCAACCAATAGTATCTAAGCAGATTTTGGGACATGAATGTTAAAGCTAAAAAAATAAGTAACCAGCAGTGCGCATGGTCATCACTAATGTTCTCTGGATTGAGCATTACTGCAGCTCCTGTTGCCTGGTGAAATGTTACAAATAAGAAGAGGCTGTTGCTACTGCTGTTATTAGCTCCCATGTCTGCATGTAGTATGCTAAAGGTGGGGGAGTAAGGGAAAAGAGGGAGGGGAAGGGAGGGGAGAAGGGCAAAGTCAGGGTATTGACAGTGCAAACTTTTCCTCAACTGAATTTTCTGTCACGTCGAATTGTTACTAGTCCACCCAACAGCTGTAGTCAGTGTTGATATCCACCTTGCCCGAGAAATGTTGTGATTCCTGGGCGTGCGAGTAGGGTCCTAAAGCAGAGGGCTGACCAGGCATCTATCCGCTGAGCCTTGTTTGTGAATCTGCTCTGCTTCACAGCACGTCACCACCATTGTTTTGTTGGTGCCCATAGTAGGTGGCTCCTCATCTCTTTGCCAGATGTTGCAGGGTCCAGGAGGACTGCATCACATGCAGCCCTCATCAGGAGTTTATAGAGCCCAGAGATATCCTTGAGCTGCAAGGTGACACTTTCTGGCTGCTCCAAGTTTGTCAACGAGCAAGACCACGCCATCACGGGCAGGGGCTCACAACGCTTCCAATGTCAGGTAATCACGTGTTAAACTACAAGTAATACCAGGACTATGAACCTTGACATTACCTTGTATTATTTGGACCTGCGATAGAGGCCCAGGAGGTATACCTCCCAGGTATACTCAACTGTGCGCCGGGTGCAGCCCATCAGGTAAGTAACAACAGCAAGATAATAAGTAGTGAGAGCAGTATAGTTCCATAACATATGAACTAAATCCACATCTACCAAATTGCACCTAGCGCAGTGGACGTCAGTGCGCTTAAAATATTTGTTTATTTTGAGTGTTTGAGGCTGTATCTGGCATTCCTGGGGTTGGATGTGGGTTCTTTTAGTATGTTCGCTCATTCACTATCTGTACATGGAAGATGGAGATTTGTATCCCAGTGGCGTCTGATTGCTACCAGATTGTATGCGACGTGTGTAAGCAGTTATTCAGCAAACCACTTTGTGAGGTATCTCTCTATGTCCATCATATTTATATAAAGGAGGAATGTCCTGGTCTGTAAGTAAAACAGACGGAAGACCCTGGACTGTAAGTAAACCAGGAAGAAAACACTAGCTATAAGTAAAACAGGAGAAGGATCCTGGTCTGTAAGAAGAACAGGAGAAAGATCCTGGAATTTAAGTAAAACAGGAGGTAGACCCTGATCTGTAAGTAAAACAGGAGGAAGATCCTGCACTGTAAGTAAAACAGGAAGGATTTCCCGGGCTGTAAGTAAAACAGGTGGAAGATGCTGGACTGTAAGTGAAATTGGAAGAAGATTGTGGACTATGAGTAAAACAGTAGGAAGATCAGGGCTGTAAGTAAAACAGGAGGAAGATCCGGGAGTGTAAGTAAATCAGGAAGCCAATCCCGGACTGTAGGCAAAACTGGAGTAAGATCATGGACTGTAAGTAAAACTGGAGTAAGAGCCTGGACTGTAAGTAAAACAGGAGGAAGATTTTGCACCGTAAGTAAGACAGGGAGAAGATCCTGGACAGTAGTAAAACAGGAGGAAGATCCTGGACGGTAAGTAAAATAACCCTGCGCAGTGAACTCCGCTCCGCTCGCGGAGTCTGCGAAGTAGCGGTAACTTCGCGCTTCGCAGTGAATGCGAATTTGTCAAATACTTTGCAATCTACAGCGTAGCGTAGTTGTTTTTCTTCCTCACGCGCTCAATAGCGTTCTCGCGTGTGTGACCTCCCGTGATTCTGCGTTCGCCTTCTCATTTTCTCTACCGGTCGCGTGTGCCACGACTTTTGGAATCAGGCCGCACAATCCCAATGTGAATGATGCTAAGCAGAACGCTTGGGAGCGATTTTCGAGAAAGGAGCTGATCCAGCTAAAGGCTGAGCCCTGGATGCAAGCCTGCCTGACACGGTCCTTCAGAATATCATGATCGATGGTGTCAAAGGCGGCCGGAAGATCTAATAGCGCCAGGGCCTGAGGGGTACCTCTGTCAGCTTTATCTCGTAGGCTGTCCAAGACCGCCAATATCACCGTCTCTGTAGAGTGTGCCGGATGAAATTCCGCTTGGTGTGGGTCTAGATAGTTGGATTGTTCCATGAAGTTGGACAAACAATTTGCCACATGGGCCTTCAGTACCATGGAGCAGAGAGATGAGGTGATATTTTGACAAACTTTTAGGGTCTGCTCCTGTTTTTTTAAAAGGGGGACCACCGTTGCTTCTTTAAACACTTTAGGGACATGGCCCTGGGAAAGGGACTCATTCAAAAGAGTAATGGCGGAGCTTGAAAGGACAGAGAGGGCATATTTTAGGATATGAGGTGGGCAGCAGTCCATAGGGGATCCAGATTTTAACATTGGACAACAAGTCCAGGAAAGTCTGGGTACTAATGGCTGGGAAATGATCCATAGTAAAGGGGTTCCACTACATAGAGGGGGGTGTCTCATTGGAGATATGTATTGGAATGCTAGCTTTAATAGTGGAGATCTTTCCAATAAAATAGTTATTCAGGAGGTTGCAAAGTGCTTGAGTAGGTGTGGGTTTAGGTAGGATTCTGTCTGCATTAGATAGTTTGTTAACAATAGAGAATATTTCCTTCGATCTGTTGTTTGAGTTTAAAATTCCAGAGGAAAAATGCACAGTCTTTTTATATTCTTTACGTGATTCTTAATCGTGGTATTTTTCTTCTGGAGAATGATTCAGTCTCCATTTTCTTTATTTTTGGTGAAGGGCCAGTTTATGTCATCTTTGTTCATCAGATGACCATCTCTGTGCATTAGAGCGACGTGCTCATTTGAGTTTTTTGAAGAGGGGCATGCCTATCACTAGTTGCTAGTAGCCAAGCTGAGATATTTGCTTCCAAGAAATCGACATTAGGATCAACGGTTGTGGTTAAGCTGGCCGGTGCGTCCTGAAATTCCTTTTTGTTAAGGATATTCGATTTCCTAATTATTCCCCCTCCACCGTGGGGTTTTTGCTGCTTGTAGGGATTGTTACTGTGAATTTTATCCGACCATATGCAAACACTGTTAGATTAGAGGTCCAGACTTGGTCCAATATGTGCCCTTGGATGTATGTGGCTGAGGAAACCTGCTGGACAAAGTTTAGGTTGGTTAGGAGATCTGTCAATTTAGCAGAGTGAGGCCCGCCAAGTGTGTCATTAGACCAACAGTGGAAGTCACCTATCAATAGTAGTTACGAGGTTGACAACTTGTTCACTCAGCGAAAGAGGGAACAGGGGCCTGTGCTGCGGAGGCCTGTAGACCAGAGCACAGATGAGCGGGGCAGAGTCAGACTTTAATTTGATGGCAATATTATCTACTGCAGGGTGAATGGTCGCTGCTACTCCGCAGCCCATCCTTTCTGGTGAGCAGTTAACTTGAAGGATGTACTAGTCGTTAGGTAGTGCAGCCAGGATGTCAGGGGTGGAGTCAAGTGTCAGCCGGGTTTCTGTTACGAAGAAGATGTCTTGTTTTTCATACACTAAGAGAAGGGAAACAACAAGCTGATGTTTAGCTAGAGAATGGGTGTTCGTAGTGCCGAAGACCTGAGTTTCACAGTTCCCAGTGACCCGGGGTATGGAAAGTAGGTTCTGAGATTTCAGGAAAGGATCTCTGTGTCCGCAGAACTTGTTTGTGGCTCAAGAGCGCCCATGTAACAGGATTGACACTGAGTTGTGTTGTCTAAGTTCCTCAGAGGTGTAAATGAGAGTTTGAGCATGGTGTCTGGCCCCGGGACCGTATGGGCGTGGACGGGCGCAGTAGGGATTGCCTTTGCCTTTTATTTTCCCACGCTGCGGCAGACATAAGTGCAAACACAATGGACCCTATGTATTAATAAAGTACATGTTGACAGTGAGAGTACAGGTAATGTTTGTCAGAAATGGGTCAGTGATTATCCATTAGACACTATAGTACAACATATAAATATATTACAGGAAGGTATGGATTGTTTGTCACAGCGCAGCGTTCACGCGCAGCGACTGCGCCCCATTCAAGTCAAGTCAAGTCAAGTCAAAGAATTTATATAGCGCACTACATACCCGGAGGGTTTCAAGGCGCTTAGGAAGGGGAGGAGGATTACTTGTCAAATATCCACGTTTTAAGTTGCTTTCTGAATGCTAGGTGGTTCTGGGTAAGGCGAAGGTAAGCGGGGAGTGAGTTCCATGTTTTAGCGGCCAGGTATGAAAAGGATCTGCCTCCCATGGTGGTCTTGTGGATGCGAGGTACAGTGGCGAGGGCTTGGCTGGAAGAACGTAGTTGGCGGGAGGGGGTGTAGAAGGACAGTCGTGAGTTGAGGCATTCTGGACCGATGTCGTAGAGTGATTTGTGTGCGTGGGTAAGCAGTCGGAAAGTGATCCTCTTATTGACGGGTAGCCAGTGGAGGTCTTTAAGGTGACCAGAGATGTGATCGTTGCGTGGGATGTCTAATATGAGTCTGGCTGAGGCATTTTGGATTCGTTGGAGTTTCTTCTGGAGTTTTGCGGTAGTACCTGCGTAGAGGGTGTTTCCGTAGTCCAGTCGGCTCGTGACCAGAGCGTGGGTGACTGTTTTCCTTGTTTCGGAGGGGATCCAGCGAAATGTTTTTCTGAGCATGCGAAGAATGTTGAAGCAGGAAGAGGATACAGAGCTGACTTGTCTGTTCATTGAGAGTGAAGAATCCAGGATGACGCCTAGGTTCCGTGCGTGGTCTGTCGGGATGGGTGCTTTTCCGAGGGCTTCCGGCCACCAGGAGTCGTCCCATGCAGAGGGGGAAGTACCTAAGATGAGGACTTCTGTTTTGTCTGAGTTCAGTTTCAGACGGCTTTGTTTCATCCATTCGGCAACTTCTTTCATTCCTTCGTGTAGGTTGGTTTTGGCGGTGCTGGGGTCATTGGTGAGGGAAAGGATCAGTTGAGTGTCATCCGCGTACGAGATGATGTTGAGGTTGTGTTGGTGGGCGATGGCCGCGAGGGGGCTCATGTATACGTTGAAGAGGGTGGGACTGAGTGAGGATCCTTGTGGTACGCCGCAGATGACTTCAGAGGCCTCGGACTTGAATGGTGGAAGGCGGACTCTCTGGGTTCTTCCGGTGAGGAACGAGGTGATCCATTCAAGTGCTTTTCCTTGGATTCCGATGTTATTGAGGCGTTGTAAGAGGGTGCTGTGGCAGACTGTGTCGAATGCTGCAGATAGGTCGAGGAGGATGAGGGCGACTGTGTCTCCATTGTCCAGTAGAGTTCGAATGTCGTCTGTTGCTGCGATGAGGGCGGTCTCAGTGCTGTGTTTTGCTCGGAAGCCAGATTGTGAGGGGTCGAGGGATTTGTTGGCTTCGAGGAAGGCGGCGAGCTGGTTGTTGACAGCTTTCTCGATGACTTTGGCCGGGAATGGAAGAAGCGAGATGGGGCGGTAATTTTTGAGTTCGGTGGGGTCCGCTGTGGGTTTTTTCAGAAGGGCGGTGAGTTCAGCGTGTTTCCAGTCTTCCGGGAAGGTGGCGGAGTTGAAGGAGCAGTTGATGACGTCTTGGAGGTGCGGTGCTATGACGGAGTCTGCTTTGTTGAAGATGTGGTGAGGACATGGGTCTGTGGGGGATCCTGAGTGGATGGAATTCATCAGGCGGATGGTGTCCTCAGTGGAGATTGGGTTCCAGTCGTTAAGGGTGTTCACGGGGGGAAGATGATCAGCAAATGGTAGGGTGGGTTGGTTTCCGGGTTGGTTGTCAAAGCTGTTGTGGATGTCTGCAATCTTGTTGTGGAAAAATGAGGCTAGGGAGTCGCAGAGGGTTTGAGAGGGGGTGATGTCGTTGGAGTTGGGCCGAAGGTGCGCCAAAGGTAAGCCCGTCTACGCCCGTCCGCGCCTGGACCGCGCCCAGCGCCATACCCCCTGGCCCTCGCTATGCCCAGCCCTCCCGCATTACTTACGACGCCTCCACCCTCCTAGCCCTTAACCCCGGCCGTTCCCCCAACTGCGTCCAAGCCGCTCCTGGACACACCCATGGACTCTTTTCTTGCAACTTTTGTAAATTTGACGACACCAAGAGCAACTCCTCACCTACGAAACCAAAACAGTTATCCGACCCCAACCACCTACAATGCATCCTGCTCAACACCCGCTCGGTCCACAGGCACGCCATCGACCTCTGGAATCTACTAGACACCATCTCCCCGGACGTCGCCTTCCTAACAGAAACATGGATGAAAGCCCCAGACATCACCATTGCCATCCCGGAAGGATATAAGATCATTCGCAAGGACCGTACCGGCAACACAGGAGGAGGCATCGCTATCGTCCATAAGAAATCCATCCGCATCTCAACCAGTTCAGACGTTAACCTCGCCAACTCTGAACACCTTCACTTCCAGATCCACATCGACCCCAAAACCACACTCAGAGGCACCCTCCTTTACAGGCCACCAGGACCCCGCGCACAATTTAGCGAAGACATCACGGACTTCATCACTCCACACGCGCTCCCCTCCGAGGACTACATGCTTTTGGGAGACCTCAATTTTTACCTTGAAAAGAACAACGACCGCAACACCACCACCCTCTTGGACAACCTCGCAAACCTCGGACTTAAACAACTAGTCAGCACCTCCACCCACATCGCAGGTCACACACTCGACCCTATCTTCACCTCCAGCAAACATGTCTCCTTCAGCCACACCACAGGTCTCCTTTGGACTGACCACAGCTGCGTTCACTTCTCCTACAACAAGCCCACACCCAACAACCACCCCCAACCCACCCTGCAAAGAAACTGTAACAAAATCACCACCGACCAGAGCTCCTCATCGCTTCTTCAAAACCCCCCCGCCCACCCCTCAAACCCAGACCAAGCAGCAACCAACCTTACCCAATGGATATCCAACAGCGCCGACATCCTAGCAACACTGAAAAAACGACAAATCAAACTAGGCAGCAAGAAGGCCTCCTGGTTCAACGATGATCTCAAGAAATCCAAGAAACTCTGTTGCTCCCTCGAGAAGGCCTGGAAAAAAGACCCAACCACCAGCACCAAGGACGCCTTCAAAAATGCCACCCGCATACACCACCAACTAATCCGAAATGCCAAGAAAGCCGCTTTCAAGGACCGTCTAGATAACAATGCCCACAACAGCAAGGAACTATTCAACATCGTCAAGGAATTTACCAACCCCTCAGCCAACTCCAACGACATCACCCCCTCTCAAGCCCTCTGCGACTCCCTAGCTTCGTTCTTCCACAACAAAATTGCAGACATCCATAACAGCTTCGACAACCAACTCGGAGACCAACCCACCCAATCCCTTGCAAGACCCCCACCCCCCCTGAACATACTCAATGACTGGAAGCCAATCTCCACTGAGGACACCATCCGTCTGATGAACTCGATCCACTCAGGATCCCCCACAGACCCTTGCCCTCACCACATCTTTAACAAAGCAGACTCCATTATTGCACCGCACCTCCGAGACGTCATCAACTGCTCCCTCAACTCCGCAACCTTCCCGGAAAGCTGGAAACACGCCGAACTCAGCGCCCTCCTGAAGAAACCACAGCTGACCCCACCGAACTCAAAAACTACCGCCCTATCTCACTCCTTCCATTCCCGGCCAAAGTCATCGAGAAAGCGGTCAACAACCAGCTCGCCGCATTCCTCGAAACCAACAAATCTCTCGACTCCTCACAATCCGGCTTCCGAGCCAAGCACAGCACTGAAACCGCCCTCATCACAGCAACAGACGACATTCGAACTCTACTGGACAATGGAGACACAGTCGCCCTCATCCTCCTCGACCTCTCCGCAGCCTTCGACACGGTCTGTCATAGCACCCTTCTACAATGCCTCCGAAACGTCGGAATCCAAGGAAAAGCACTGGAATGGATCACCTCATTCCTCTCCGGAAGAACCCAGAGAGTCCGCCTTCCACCATTCAAATCAGAGGCCACTGAAGTCATCTGCGGTGTACCACAAGGATCTTCACTCAGCCCCACCCTCTTCAACGTTTACATGAGCCCCCTCGCGATCATCACACGCCAACACAACCTCAACATCATCTCCTACGCTGATGACACTCAACTGATCCTCTCACTCACCAAAGACCCTAACACCGCCAAAACCAACCTACATGAAGGAATGAAAGAAGTAGCCGAGTGGATGAAGCACAGCCGTCTGAAACTGAACTCAGACAAAACAGAAGTCCTCATCCTAGGCACCTCCCCCTCCGCCTGGGATGACTCTTGGTGGCCAGAGGCCCTCGGAAAAGCACCCATCCCGACGGACCACGCACGGAACCTGGGCGTCATCCTGGACTCCTCACTCTCGATGAACAAACAAGTCAACGCCGTTTCTTCTTCTTGCTTCAACATCCTTCGCATGCTCAAAAAAACATTTCGCTGGATCCCTACCGAAACTAGAAAAACAGTCACCCACGCTCTGGTCACGAGCCGACTGGACTACGGAAACACCCTCTACGCCGGCTCCACCGCAAAACTCCAGAAAAAACTACAACGCATCCAGAACGCCTCAGCCAGGCTCATATTAGACATTCCGCGTAAAGAACACATCTCTGGTCACCTGAAAAACATCAACTGGCTCCCCGTCAATAAGAGGATTACTTTCCGGCTCCTAACCCACGCACACAAAGCACTCTACGAAATCGGACCCGAATGCCTCAACACACGACTATCCTTCTACACCCCCTCCCGCCAGCTACGATCCTCCAACCAAGCCCTTGCCAATGTACCTCGCATCAATAAAACGGCCATGGGAGGTAGATCCTTCTCCTACCTAGCAGCTAAAACCTGGAACTCTCTTCCCACTCACCTTCGTCTTACTCAGAACCACCTAGCATTCAGAAAGCAACTCAAAACGTGGCTATATGACAAGTAATTCCCCACCCCTCTTCAAGCGCCTTGAGACCCTCTGGGTATGTAGCGCGCTATATAAATCTACTGACTTGACTTGACTTGACCCTCGACGTAAAGGAAAATAAGGCTCTGCTGGCCCATGAGAGAAGCCAGGGCCTATAAGGGTAAACAAAGCCTACTTATGTGGCAGGAGATGGCGCTGATAAATGGCTTGCCGCCTATGATGTCAATCTGCATAAATCGCATTTAAAGGGAGGGCACGGGCACTTTACTACTCGTTAGCAAGTGTAAAGTGCACAGTACTCCTAAGCCAGCAAATCTCTGTGTGTACTACTCAAAGGATGGCCATTTCCTACACTGTTGAACACCCAAATACAGCTTGGGGTCAAATATGAGTCAATAAGTTTTAACTAGGCCTGAGCGGTAAATTTCGTTCCGCTCGTGGAATTTGCGGAATTTAGGTAATTTCATGTTTCATGGAGAATGCAGAATTGCCCAAAATTGCAGAACTTTTTGCTTGTTTGTGCTTTCAAAACATGCGTTCACAAGACATTTCTCCCTGAGCACGCAAACAGCCCTGGACCTGTGTAATTGGGCCTGAAGGTGCACTACCGGCCCAACTGAGGTGGAAGCAAAATTGACATGTCAGACAGCAAAGTCCAGATCAGAACCACTGCGTAACGAATCCTCAATGCAGGGCTTTGCATTGCTGCCAGCAACCTCCTGAGAGCTGCGGCTGCACAATACATCATGCTTGTAGGTTTTTGCATCACAAGCCCCTCATCGACGGCATGCTCCATGACAATTCAGGACTCTGCACTGCAATACCCCGCAGCTGCTTCTGAACCAGCCAATGCATGATGCATCTTCAACACACACCTTTGCATCATAAGGCCCTCATCAATGACATCCTTGATGACAACACAGAACCTTGCATTGCAGCCATGGAGCTCATAAGAACCACTGCTGCACAACGCACCCTTGACGTAGGACTCCACATCGCAACTAGCTTAGTTCCTATAAATGCATCATCGCTAGCTTAGTCCCTATAGCTGACCGGTGCTCCAACACAGTCAGCCTGAACTTATGACTTTGTCTCGGTGCAACTAGACAACCGCAGTTAGTGCTTTGTGCTTAGATTTTGGTTTTAAATTATGTGTTACATTTTACTCTATTTTTCTAAAGTGGCGTGGGGTTTTCCTTGTTCTTTCACTTTATTACTGTTTGAAGTGGTGCATAAATACTTTATTAGAAAAGGAAAGGCTGCACACCTTTTTTTTAAACGTAACTCATCATATTGTCTGTTTATGTTCCATTCAACGAAGCGTGCTCGATGGTTCCGTGCCCTGCCCCTGTGGCACGTAAATCAAATCCATCCCAACACAGAGGCACAAGTAGTGCCCCTAACCATGGCACTGTAACTGCTGCAGTTGCAGATGCAGAAGTCATTTTTCTTTTTAAATCTCTTTAACCCTTTGGTAGCCTTATTTTCATCTTTTTCTTCCATGTTTCATTTTCTCATAATCTGTCTTATCATATCCACCAGCAAGGAAATGCAAATTTTCTAGTTTTCTCATACTCTTAATGGGCCATCCGTGCCTCTTCACTTAAGAATACGTAATGATGCAATTTTCATAAAAAGCCGTTTATTAAAAACCCAATGCATTTCGGGCCTCCATGGGCCCTTCGTCAGGGGTAACTGAAAAAAATCAATTAAAACAACAATCAATATGAGTAAAATGCTACAATTACTCTATACTTTAGACATATGCTTTCACGTATATCTCTCATCTAAGGCCATAATGCAGCAATGCTTGCCCTCTATGTCCGTTCACTGTAGACAAAATGTTGTTCACATCATGTTTCAAAGTCTAACATAGATCTCTATTCCTTCCTATCACCTGCCTGCTGTCCCCATGTACTTCCCTCTCTCAACGTCCTCCCTTCATGTTTGCCCTGCTTCCTTCTGTTACAGACATCAGCCTTAAACACCCTTCTAATAGTACCCACTCTAGAGACAAGCTTCCTTCCGTCAAGAAAATCTATCCTGCAACAGTTTTTTATGAGTATGTGCATCGTCTCTCTCTCTTTAAACTCCACACTCGCCTTTCTTAAGAGTAAGCTGTGCAGTCTGTAGATTAAGTTCCTCTGAGGGTGGTGTTGGGATCGGTGTGGATCAGAAAGTGCTGGTGTTCGTTGGTGCTGAGGGTATCTTCGGAGTTGGTCAAGACCTTGAGGGTGGACTTGTGGATGATGGCGAACCCCCTCCTTCTCCATTGGTGCAGTCTCTGCGGGTGATCTTGTAGCTGTCCTGGATGGCTATGGCGATGTCAGGTATCGAGGAGTCATTCAACCAGCTCTCAGTCAGGAAGGCGACATCCGGAAAGGATGTGTCCAGCAGGTTCCCGAGTTCGAAGGCGTGTTTGCGTGCGGAGCAGGAATTCAGGAGTTTGCATCTGAGGTGGTTGCGATCTGTCTTAAGGGGTGGAATGGCAGGTTGGATGCTGGTGAAGTTGCAGGTCCGGCAGGTGAAGGGTCCATCGGTGTGTTTCGGTGCAGCCAGGAAGCAGGTGTGAGTTTGTCTAGTGTTGAGTGCGTGGAGGGTGCTGGTATCATAGCAGACATGGGTGTCAAGGCGCTGAGCACGGACTTACCAACAATTAATATTTGAGGGAATACAAAATAAAAATAAAAGACTATGTGATTTCTTTTTATTCGCAGCATTTTTTAAGTATATTTACTATTACATCAGAAAAACAACCCACCTCATGCCTGTTAAAGCTAGGTGCATTACAAGCGTTTGTCGTTTTAAAAAGTGGGCTGTGATTCTAAAACTTTTGGGAAGCACTGCTCCAGAGACATTAACAAGGGCCAAGAGAGGTGGGCCATTCATCCTTGAACTGCCTTGCCTTGGCCAAAAGCTATTAGGGCCTTAAAAGAAAGTCCCAGACTTGCCCAAGGATAAGGTACAGGCTTTGCCACCAAAACACTCTTGCCTACTTGCAAAGAGTAGACGGTTGGAAAAATGCCAGAGCTGTGGTGTACCACATCTCCCTTTCTGCATTGCCCCTGTGTGCTTCCCATCCAACCTGTTTTACCAACATGCAGGTGTTGGTTTCATGGCTTACCTGGGCCCCACATCCCACGCTCTCCAAGCACTCGATAGTACACCTTGTGATCTTAGTACTGCCGGCTCCTCAGAGTGAGCCTAATAATAAGGTACAGATGTGTCATCTGAGCCCTGTGAGAGCTGTGAACCACTGACAGCCCACACTGTTCAAACTGCTGATATCCCTCTGTGTGATCTAAGTGCTGGGAGAACCATGGTCAGCTGACAGCTCTACGTTACTCAAGATCACAGAATCAGTGCGTCCCTACAGCACAATGTAAAGAGCTGGAGAGCATGGGCAGAGAGGATAAGCACTCCGAGCCATCTCAACTTTCTATCAAAATGCTGTTAATATTTGACACTCAGTCAGACTTTTCTGCACATGCCTGGAACTGAAGGCAATTACAGGGCAACACACTTTTTTATGATTAGATAATGATTTACTGACACAAAAAGCACAGCGTTCTCACTCAGATGTGTGCCTTTCATAAATGTTATTTATTTATCCTACATAAAAATGCATAAAATATCTCATACATAGAGGTCCATTTGCAATTCTGTGTCATAGTGTGTTTATAGATCTTAAATTCCAGATATGTAGCTAGGATCTGTGTAAGTGTATGTGTGTGTGTGTGTGTGTGTGCATGGGTGTGTGGGTGTGTGTGTGTGTGCTTGTATGGGTTCGTGTGGTATGTCTTTGTCTTTATGAATGTGCGCATGCGTTTGATAACATGTTTGTTTACTCTCCCTGTTTCTGAGTTAGGCTTTATTTGTCTGACTTTTCTTCTGCTTTGACACCAGGTTCCCAGCTCCTTCTGCAGCGAGAGTTGCCCTCCTGGGTTCAGACAGGCTTCGAGGAAAGGGCAGCTCATCTGCTGCTTCGACTGTGTCCCCTGTCCTGCCGGAGAGATTTCTAATAAGACAGGTGAGAATGAGGTCTTATTAGCATTATATGTAAACTAGGTCAAATTTAGGCCATCATTGGCATGTTGATGAGCTGATAACATGGTGGTATAACGCTGAGTCCATGAAAGAAACAGAGTAACCCCTACCTTGTCTAGGCTTGGAACTGTAAACTTGAGCTCTTTGCACATAACACTCCATTTCATGGACTCATGATGAAGAAGATCCCTGTCTCCTTCCTAAACCTTCCCTGGGGTTTCACTTACTGCTAATAATACTAATTTATCCAACCCTTGTATTCTATACAGAGCTGGGTTCACACTCTATAAGTCAATACACAGATCTATACCCTGCAGTAATCGAAGGCCACTCACTGGATCCACAGAACGATCATACATCAAAATAGAAATAGAAACAAGATGCTCCACATATCACTGGAAAACACATTGATAAGAAATGGATAAAAGAAAAGATGTGAATGGGACATGGCCATGAGCCCAAAGGAGCATGGCAGTTACGATGCAGGTTTTACAACGCAAGTCATTACAACGACTGGCGTTGGGGGGCGCTGGATAGTGAATAGTTTAATTTGCTATTCCAACTCCAGTCCCCATGGATAGTAGGGAAGGTGTTGGATAGTAAATTAAACTATAACCTATTCTAGAGCGCCCTCCAGCGAAAGTCGTTGTAATGACTTTTATTCTCAAACCTGCGCCGTAACGGTACTTCGTTGTAAAAGTTCAGTTGTAAAGGACGTTCCCCAGCAGGTCACACTTCAGTGGGGTTCTGGCTCGGCCAGCCCCACAGAGTGGCTAACATATTGCCAGTGACCCCACCGTGAATACAGAGGGGCTCAGGAGGGTCCTGCAATGATTGAGATGGTGAAGGCTGCCCTGATACCCAGCAGGCCCTCTGCAAATGGCATATGCAGGGTGAGTAAAGTGCCAAAGAGGCCATGGTCGTACAGGGGCATAGGCAGCCCCACTACAACATGCTCTGGTCTTGATGACCGGGAATGACAACAGACCTGTGAAGCAATTGGAAATGATTAAGTGAGTGCCCACTAGTCTCCTCTCTTTCCCCCAGTCTTTTCAAAATGGAGAAGAGAACAAAGAAGAAAGGCTGCATGCCAAGATGATAGCAACTGCGCAGAACAATATGCGGCCATGCTGTGATGAGCACCTGAAACAGACACACAATTGAAGGACGGAATGCAGAACAAATCAAAACATTCACCCCCAGTCAAGAGATCGGGGTTAAATTCATCATTCTTTTGGTCACCATGACACCCAAGTTTAGTCCTGGCCAAATGCAAATCAGTCTTGACCTTGTGCCTCAAGGGAACAGTCCAGCCTGAACTGCCAAGCCAGGTCCTCCCTTGACCAGAAACAAGCATCCTAGGACCGGTGTCAGGGTTTCACTCCTCTTCAGCCAGGATAGCTTGATTCCAGTGGCACAGTGAGCCCAGGACCCATCTCTGGGCATACCTGGTTCACTTGGGGCGAGAAAGCAAGATACACACAATTGATGGACGGAATGCAAAACAAATCGAAACATTCACCCTCAATCAAGAGATCTAGGTTAAATCCTTTGTAGGAGAGTAGGATCTGCTTACTATTGTTACCCCCACTTTTAATGGTGTTTCACTGATTTATCGACTTTAGTCTTGCTGGGGCCCTGCTAACCTGGTCCCCAGCCAAGCTGCTTCCTCTCTAAATTGATTGCATGTACTTTAGGTACACTCCAGATTGGTTACTGGGTTACCCTTGTAAGTCCCTAGATGAGGTACCGTAGGTACCAAGGGCATAGGTACCTCAGAGGCCTACCAGGGGCTGAAGCATGTATTATGCCACCCCTTGGAAGCCTTCCAAAATGGTACCACAGGTCTGCTACTGCAGCCTGGGTAAGGTGGTGCTTGCACCCCTTACTAAGATATTGGCTACCTATATCTACCTTTAAATACAGACACATACAGATGCAGATACAGGCGTGAAACTGGACAAGGGGGGGGGGTGTAACCACCCCCTCCCCAAGTCCTCCCATATGTGGGACCTTAGAGTAAGTCCAACCCCTAAAAGTTAATATAAGTATAGGAGACCAGTCCCAAGGACTTTAGATTACCCTGGACAAAATTCTGAAACATATATACTGGATCTTTGATATTCTATTTTGACTAGAAGATGGAAGGATCTCCCTTGGGTTTAAGGACTCCCCTGTTCAAACATGCACCAAAGAAGCATCTTGCCAATCTGCATTTCCAATGCTCCCGGCGGAGCCACGAGGTTTTTTGACACAGGACATGGACTTCCAGACATCTCGGAAGCCATCATGAGATCCCAGCAAAACTGAGACCTGTAGCCATCACGAGAGACGTGGGACTCAAAATTCTGGACACCATGCACATTTGCTAGAGCACCTACTTCCTGAGCTTTCCCGAAGTTGTGCATTGGGCTACTCGTAGTCCAAGCCTTGAGCACCATCTGCACCGAAGAAAGTGGGCCTACACTACACGAGTGTTCTGTGGGCCCGCTTCTAGCATTTCTACTTGAGGCCCCTTTGCCATCTTCTTGAGCTTCTCTGGTTGCTCCAGACGTGCCCTGTCTCCCCTTCAATGGGTGAGTCCCTCAGACCTTGCTGGTTTGCTCCAAAGCCAATCATTGCATTCTGCATGGGTTGCTGTTGCCAGGGTTTGTTGGGTCCAATCTGGATAAAAACGCTGCAGCACTCGGCATCCGATGTGGGACAGTTCAAATCCAGCTCCTGGTTGTCGTCAACACCTCCTGGTCCTCGTGGCTGAAGACTCAAGTTTCACCACCTGCTCCTGAATCACCCGACATCGGTGGGCATCTGCTCATAGCCGTCCTGGTCGCTGGCCAGTGACCTAGACTCTGTCCCCTCTGCTTTCAGGTTCTTTAGATCTCCGATCCAAGCTTGGGTCCATCTGGACACTTTTCATCTGTTCGCCTGCAGCACTTCTTTGCAGTTCTCCATAGGAAACGACAAGGAAACCCGACGAAAAGAAACCTATGCACCCGGCTTCCCTGGGTGAGGTAACACGAGTACTTCGGTGCTGCCGTGAGTCTTGACTCTTGAACTGTCCAGTTCTTAAGGGGTTTGTTCCTAATCCACTCTTGAGTGTCCCTATTCTTTAAAATTCTAACCGTAACTTTTTCCATAAAAGTCAATGGTGATTCGCAGCTGTGTTTGGACACTGCACACCTCCCCCGTTAGTCTCCTGCGTCACTACCTTGGGTGGTTCCTGGTTGCCCCAGCGGTTGTGCATGCCGTAGTCCTTGATCGTATGTCTGGTGTGGTTCTTATACCACTCACTTAGTATATGGTTTGTGAGGCCCCTAGGGCTAAACGTATACTCTGCTAATTTACTGTGGGCTAAATAAGTTTACTGTATGTACCTTTGCCTCTTGCCTCAAAAAGAGACCAGAGGGATGTGTTTAGATTAAATCCATATATTTATATATGTACCTGGTGTGGTTCTCCTTTCACGAGATTATAGACTGGTAAAACAAGCAGCTTTACATTCCTTCAACACTTAGACTGAAGTTTGCTCTGCACAGCTACCACTAGAAAAGCGTTCTATAAGGTTGTCTTTAACCAACCATCAATAAGGGGTCATTTGGACTGGTGCAAGGTGCCCACTAGAATAGTGGACAGCATATGCCAGGCCAACTTCTCACATCCATCAACTGTTGTTTTTACATTTGTCACCCCGAGTGGGAATCAAGCTATCCTAGCTAATGAGTGCTGAAAGCCTGAAACCGGTCCTAGGATGCTTGTTTCCAGTTCAGAGAGGACCTGGCTTGGCAGGTCAGGCTGGCCTGTTCCCATCGGGCACATGGTCAAGACTGATTTGCTTATGGCTGGGTTCAAACTGGAATGGCATGGTGAGCGAAAAAACAATGGATTTAGGCGCAGATCTCTGTACTGGAGTGAATAAATGACATTGTTCTGCATTCTGTCCATCAACTGTTGTTTTTGTGTGTGCCACCCCGAGTTGGACGGCTATGCTCAGACGTGAGTCCTGTGCTGTCTATGCCACTGGAATCAAGCTATCCTGGCTGATAAGGGCTGAAAGGATAAAACCAGTCTGAGGATGCTTGTTTCCAGTCCAGGGAGGACCTGGCTTGGCAGTTCGGGTTGGACTGTTTCCATGGGGCACAGGGTCAAGACTGATTTGCATATGGCTATGTTCAAACTGGAATGGCATGGTGAGCAGAGAAATTATGGATTTAGGTACAGATCTCTGTGCTGGGGTGAATGTATGACATTGCTCTGCATTCTGTACATCAACTGTTGTTTTTGCATTTGTCACTATGAGTGGGACAGGTATGCTCAGACGTGAGTCCCGTGCTCTCCATGCCACTGGAATCAAGCTATCCTGGCTCATGAGGACTGAAAGCCCGAAACTGGTCCTAAGATGCTTATTTCCAGTCCAGGGAGAACCTGGCTTGGCAGTTCGGGCTGGACTGTTCTCATGGGGCACAGGGTCAAGACTGATTTGTATACGGCTGGGTTCAAACTGGAATGGAATGGTGAGCAAAAAACAATGGATTTAGGCCCCGATCTCTGTACTGGGGTGAATGTATGACAGTGTCTGCATTCTGTCCATCAACTGTTGTTTTTGCATTTGTCACCCCGAGTGGGAAGGGTATGCTCAGACGGGAGTCCCTTGCTCTCCAAGACACTGGAATTAAGCTATCCCGGCTGATGAGGGCTGAAAGCGCGATACCGGTCCTAGGATGCTTGTTTCCAGTCCAGGGTGAACCTGGCTTGGCAGTTAGGGCTGGACTGTTCCCATGGGGCACAGCGTCAAGACTGATTTGCATATGGCTGGGTTCAAACTAGAATGGCACAGTGAGCAATACAACAATGGATTTAGGCGTAAATCTCTGTACTGGAGTGAATGTATGACATTGTTCTGCATTCTGTCCATCAACTGTTGCTTTTGCATCCAAACCAGAGCCATGGGGCACATCAGTAGTCTGAAATAACAGAAATGGGCAAGAGCCTGCTGGCACCCTCACTGCCTGGACAGCTGGAGGCCCCATTCATGGAAAACTACCTCCAGGCTCAGAAAATTCCTGCATGATAGCCAATAGTTGTCAGAGCTTTCTCATCTTCAACAAGACCCCAACACTTTCTATGTTGATCAGACAATAACATTATGCAAATTGTTATTGTAAACAGGATTGTTGTTAATGTTGTAGCTCATAATTTGTGCTAAACTCAACCTCAAAGTCAGACCATATACTGCTTAATTTGCCATAAAATTCTTATTCACAACCTCAGGCTTTCCTTTCAGATTCAGCTGACTGTTGGCCGTGTCCTGAAGACCACTGGCCAAATGAAGGAAAGACGCAATGTTTCTCCACAACTCTACAGTTCCTCTCCTTAGGAGAACCTTTGGGGACAGCTCTTTCATTTTTAACCAGCCTTTTTTTCCTAATCACCCTGTTTGTTCTCGGTGCCTTCAGAAGACACCAAGACACACCAATTGTCAAGGCAAATAACCGAGTCATCAGCTTTGTGCTTCTTTTTGCCATAATGCTCTGTTTCCTCTCCTCCTTTGCCTTCATTGGCCATCCATCAATAGTGACCTGTATGCTCCGACAAAACTCTTTTGGTATTAGCTTTGCCATCAGTATCTCCACTGTCCTGGCAAAGACCATCACAGTGATTATAGCGTTCAATGCTCGCGATCCCACCAGCTGGTCTTTAAGGTGGCTTGGGGCCAGAATGCCAGTTGGAGTGGTCCTTACGTGTTCATTTGTTCCAGTCCTGATTTGCACCGTCTGGCTGCTCCTTGATCCTCCGTTCCCAGTGAAGATACAGATACGAGACACCACCATCATCCAGTGTGATGAGGGATCCGTTCTCTTCTTCTATCTGATGTTGGGATATCTCGGATTGTTGGCCACTGTCAGCTTTGTGGTTGCATTTTATGCTCGTAATTTGCCACAGAGTTTTAACGAAGCCAAGTTCCTCACCTTCAGTATGCTTGTGTTTCTGGCCGTCTGGATCTCTTTCATACCCGCGTATCTCAGCACACAGGGGAAGTATATGGTGGCCGTGGAGATCTTCGCTATCTTGTGTTCAGCTGCTGGGTTACTGGGATGCATCTTCATTCCCAAGTGTTATATCATCCTCTGGAGGCCGGACTTGAATACAAAGCAATACCTAATGCAAAAGACCGGCTCTAGCAATAACCAATAAAGTGCAGATGTGATTGATCAGTTTCTGAAAATGTGAGTTCTGTGTGTTCATGGCACCGCACGGCTATTCAAGACCTCTGCATCGGATCATTGGATATTTCACAATGAGCAGCAGAGAGACTACACACCTAGGCAATTTAGATTTGTTTGTATGTTCTCTCTTGAATTCTAAATGTAACATCCCTTATTTAATACTGAATAAATTACACTTTTTGTTCTGAACTCTTTTTGATTGTTATATACTGAGAATACAAAAGAACAACACAGGTGCCACATGTGAATTGGAGGAAAGATATACATCTACTGAGCTGATGCATGGGGTTGAAACTTTACTAAAAAATGTGTAGGGTATTCATACTGATATAATCACAGGGTGGTTATACTCCTCCTTTTAGTGGGGATTGTAGGAAGAGGAGAAACAGGTTTCTAAACTGCACCTTCCTGTTGGTGATTATTTGGAGCACATGGGAAATATTTGCTACAGGGAAAGAAACAGAAGGGAAATGCATTCAATGGATTGTACACCAAGCAAATATACATCTATTTATTTTCTGAATCCTTCTTTCGACCACTCATGTTTTATAGAGACCCACACATGGAGTGGTGAGGAAGGAGCGAAGTTGTCATTCTTCTCATTGTGCAGTGAGTAGGGACACAATGAGGGGCCTGTTAAAAAGGGTTCAGGGTATCATCCTTCCCTGGCTGAGCTACAAACCTCTTCTGCTGGCAAGGTACACTGCATCTTTGGGACAACTAGGCCTGACCAAAGGCGAGGTTGGCGCGTAAACAATAGTGAGACTAGCTCTGTAGGGGTAGTGGCTAGTAGAACACAACATCGCCAGCATGAACTATATCCATCTGTAATTTAGCCTTGCCTGCTTTCCTTATGTCTGCCCCCGTGAAATGGAAGAATGCCATTGTAGAATAAGGGATTATTACGCAGTGAGGCTGGCTAGACTTCACTATGCAATAATCTCACAATACCCCAAGCAGTTCCTTTGGAGTCATACTAGTCAATCCCTAGGAGTACCAACATGGATGACAACTAATTGTCATGATTTAAAAGAAATTCAACACCAGTTTACAGAAATAAAGTCAAATCTGATATAAATGTAGACACTAAAATGGATACAATCGGATGAGTATAACCGGATTTAGGAATTTTCAAAGGAAAAATAAATTACTGCATTTGAATCTTGCAATGGTAGCCTTGCGGTAAATGAGAAAATACACTTGTGATAAACGGTCTCTTGCAGGTAGAGTTCAATGAAAGGGGGTGGAAGGTGAGGTGGGTCCCGGGATCAGGCTCTGATAGTCCGTTGATGTTTACTTGGCTCATAGAGCTCGGGCGTAGTGTTGCCTTGGCTGTCCCAGGTACTGAAGAACAGGACCAGCTTTGAGGAATGGGATGCAAAATCACAGGTGTGGCAGGTCGAGGATACTGCAGGGTTTCTTCAAGGCACAGAATCGAAACCAAGGTAATAGTAGCCAGACTGGCCACCAATGAGCCTAGACAGAAGCCAGCTCAGCCTTTGGTCACTGCGATGCCCTGGAGTGCGGTGGTAAAGAGGTTAGAACTACTTTTCTCACAGTCCACTAGAACATTTACTTTTGGGTGATTTCATTGGCGAGCCAGATGGTTAGTGATTCTTTGGATCGGGGTGTAGTTTTGGCTTCAGGCGGCAGGGGGCTAGTACCTCTACTCCAAGGGGGTTCTGGAGTTCCCTTTGGCTTGCAAAGGGGAGTACCGGTTCCCCTTGGAATCAGTTTATGTTTCAGTCATAGTTGAGCATAGTTGAGCAGTTGCAGGTTGGTTGCCACAGGAGCACTCATCTTTGATGCCTTTAATTTATTCAGAAGATTTGCCTACCCCTTCATACATTTTTGAGTTTTGCAATTACTGAAGCAACAATGATAAACACGTTTCTTCTGTTTATCATAAACATTTATTTGTCATTTCATTCATGATTTTTCGTTTTTTTGAACATGTATGCATGTGAAAAAAGAAATAGTTGCCTTTTCAACTTCTGCTCACATACCACAAGTAATAGATTTCATAAAAAACAAGTGATTTTATACAGTAGAAAATTAAACAATATGTGATTTATATACAGTGACAAAAAAGTGATGATGCTTGTCAAAACATTATGCGAGATGATGATTACAATCATGCATAGAGCGCTTTTATACCATTTAGTACATTGTGAACAATAAAGTTTTTTGTACACAAAATGAAAGACCAGCTTGTCTATTTGAAACAGACATGAATCAGTGCGCCTTGTTTTACTACTAGGCTTGTGCCGACGCGTTTCGAGTCCGGACAATCAATCGCCAAACTCTCATCAGGGCTTTAATGTTCTGATCTACAAAATGAAATGTTTTGACAACATTAGAAAAGGACCTGTCTCTATTTGTGATTACTGAACTGTCTACCGTGATGTCAAAGGGGGGATACCTGAATGAGTGGCTTCGTCTTTCAATGTATTTTAGGAGCGTTGTTGCCATCCAGCGAGAACCTGCAGGGGGACATATTTAAAACACTCTCAGTGTCTTGATTGATTTTTGTGAGTTAGTGCTTATCTTGCATACAAGGGGTTTCTTTGGTTACATGTCCATTCCTTAGTCAATATTATAAGTGAACCACAAGGCTGCAGTAAGCCGTAATGGTACCTGAATGAGTCGTTAGTGACTCATAATTTCGCTGGGGATCGCATGACTACACCCGGTTGACCAAATAGATTGTACTTCAATTACTGTCTGAAATAAATTAACATGATATTTTGAGTAATCTATTCTCATGGCGATCTCTTATTTGCGTGTGTTATGCTAGAGAAACTCACCGCAGTTAAGCGCTCGTTTTCCTGGTAATCAGTCTCTCCTACCAAAACGCCATTCCTCCTTCGCCCAGTGTTTGCTCAAAGTGGTGTTTCTATACTGTCATGTGATGAATCATGTGACCTAATGCCTTCCCTAAGCATTGTGGGATAGGTAGTCCCTCTGTTTTACCGCTGATGCATTTCCTTTGAGTATAAACATTCAAAATCTATTTACTTCACTCATGCTCTTCAATCCACTAAGTGCACTGTTGAATTTCATTATTAAATAGGCCTCCCTACGTAATAATGTAGTTTCAATCTCAGAAGAACTCGGAGCGTTTATGACTGACAACACAGTCCGCTGAAACTCGTTTTCTCCATGTCTTTCCTCCATAAAGTGTTCCGCCATGGGTGCAGTGGGCACCTTATTTTTTATGCGTGATCGATGCTGCGTGATTCTTGCATTCACTTGCTGATTTGTTTTGCCAATGTATATTCGACTGCAGGGGCAGCGGATGGCATACACAACATTTTTGGTTCTGCAATTAGTGAATTGCTCATGTTTCCACCTTATTCCATTATGGGCAAATTCTGTACCTTCAATAGTATGGCTACAAGCCACGCAATTCCCACATTTGCGATGGCCTTGTATGGGTTTAAAATTCCATTGAGAAATCAAATCACTTTTTTGTTTGGGAATCGAGACATCTGCTCTCACTATTTGCTGTCCAATGCTTCTGTTTTTCTTCATGGCAAATATTGGTTTCTGTAGGGGGACCTCAAGATTCTCCAATAGGAGCCAATTTCTCAGCACAATCTTTTTGAACTGATTAGTTTGGGGACCAAAAGTGGTTACACATACCCATTTTTCAAGTTCCGATTTTTCTTTCACTTGCAACAATGTTTCTCTAGGCGTGAACCTGGCCCGTTTTTTAGAGTGGTTCAACAATTTCTTCAGATAACCCCTTTTAATCATTGCTTCACAAAAGACCGAGGCGTGATTTTCAAAGTCAGATAGCTCCGTGCAATTTCTCTGAATACGGAGTAGCTGCCCATAAGGAAGATTCTCTTTTAAACTCTTTGGGTGTGAACTCCTGAAATGTAAAGTAGTGTTTTTATCAGTGTCCTTTCTAAACAATGATGTTTTTAGTTTCTGGTCATGTGAGATAACTTCCACATCTAAGAAGGTCATTTTAATTTTACTGGACTGGATGCAAAATGGTATGTCCCTATGTCTGGTGTTCATTGAGTTCAATCTGGAGCCAGATGTCATCAATGCCCTGATGAGAGTTTGGCGATTGATTGTCCGGACTCGAAACGCGTCGGCACAAGCCTAGCAGTAAAACAAGGCGCACTGATTCATGTCTGTTTCAAATAGACAAGCTGGTCTTTCATTTTGTGTAAAAAAAACTTTATTGTTCACAATGTACTAAATGGTATAAAAGTGCTATATGCATGATTGTAATCATCATCTTGCATATTTGTTTTGACAAGCATCATCACTTTTTTGTCACTGTATATAAATCACATATTGTTTAATTTTCTACTGTATAAAATCACTTGTTTTTTATGAAATCTATTACTTGTGGTATGTGAGCAGAAGTTGAAAAGGCAACTATTTCTTTTTTCACATGCATACATGTTCAAAAAAACGAAAAATCATGAATGAAATGACAAATAAATGTTTATGATAAACAGAAGAAACGTGTTTATCATTGTTGCTTCAGTAAATTCAAAACTCAAAAATATATGAAGGGTAGGCAAATCTTCTTTGTTGCAACTTCAATTGGCCCAGCCGACCGTTCTGTCCCATGGGCTCAACTCCCCCCTTTTTTCCTTTAATTTATTCAAGCCCTAAGTTGCAGACTAGGGTCTCTTCGTTGTCATTTGGTTGAAAGTCAATCAGATCTGAGGTTCTGATGTCAGAAGAGCTTCTTAAATCATTTATTTAGGGTCTTTAGGGGGTGGTATTTAGAAGCCAATAGACTACTATCCCCAAAAGCCCATGTGGTCACCTCTGTTCTGTTACTTTTAAAAATGTCAGAACCCTTCTTTGGCAGTACAAACCAGGTAGCCCACCCTAGGGGGGTGGCTGTACTTCTAGGGATGTACACCTCTTGAGTACCGAATGTTCCCAACAGCAGCAAGGCCATACCGGCATACCGGCAGCGAGACTCTTACCGGCATCTTCACAGGGCTTTCCAGCGCCTCCGCCGCCGCAGGACACACGCGGCCGCTGAGTGTGGCGCCCAGGGAAACTACAACTCCCAGCGTCCCCTGCTGTGCGGGGACACCGACTGACTGCTGGGGCTTCCGTAGGGGAGGCGGTCAAAAGCGAGCCCTTCCTCCCGCGTCGCGGGACGCGCGCGGGTGTCGCCAGGCGGAGCCCGGGCAGAGGGCGGGCCGTCTGTGGCCGTCAGGGGACGACAGAGGACAGGACAGGCCGGTCCTCTAACATCTACAGCTTGGAAATGGGTAAGAGAAAACTACAGACCTCAATCACAGGGGGCATTAGCAAAGTCAAAATAGCACGTAAAATCAATGCACCTGAAAGCATCTTGACGTACCTAACATCTGCTGTGGGGAAGCTTAATAAAGAAATCGCCGAGAAAGAACGCAAACTCGGCCTGGAGGGTGTATCTATCGAGCACAACGAGTCAAGGATACCCCTAGAACCTAATATTGTCATTACTAGTGCCCATGATATCTTACCCGATGTCCAAAACTCAGTACACCATGAGCCTCCTATATTGGTACCTGACACCCCTGTGCATGCCCAAACATTGGAGGGGGATTCTAAAATTTGCAAAAGCAGAAAAAGAGCAAGATCTCATAAAACAAAATCCTTTCAATATAGAGCCAATTCTAAACCACGACAATCATCAACTAAGCTCCAAGGCTCAATTAAAGAGATGATAGAAAGGGTTCTAACAAATACCATCGAATCTACACTGATTAAGATCTCAAGTGATATAGTAGAAACCCTAAAAGATTGTGTATCAGGTATTATGAGTAGATGTGAGAGGATGAACTCTATGTTGCTTCAAAAGGTAACAGAGCGCCTTGCTCTAGACCCACTACAGACCATAGAACAACATTGCCAACCTATGGAGGAGACCAATAGTGCAGACACCATGTCCAACCCACTACATTTGCCACTTATCCCGACAGTGAGTTCTGCAATCAATTCTAAAATTGTCGATAAAACATTGCATTCTATCCGACAGAACACCTCGGACTCTAAAACTAATCAAACTAATCATACTAACGAGGCAAATGTTGAGGTAGCTGATAACACTTCTCACAATAGAACGGGTAATGGACAATATCCCAAACCTATGGTAAATTTACCCCCAGAGGCAACCCCGTTCGTGGCAGTACTGGTTAACGTTCCAAGGCTAACCCCGGGAGTACTGGAAACTCAGTTAACTCTTATGGAAAATGTTAAGAGCTGGTGTGATACAAACTGCTCAGGCCCTAGTGATGTTTCAGCACATATTAGCCTGGCGAGAAGAGTTCCTTGGCTGGGTCCGACGGCCAAACGCTTCTCTGATGATTGTGTCATTGTCAACTTTAGAAATCCACATGTCTGCACAAGGCTTTTCTGGGACGCCACTAACATTATCCAAGGACAAATACGTGCGGTCCCACTGGGCTTTTTCTACCCCCGCCCAATACAACAAATTCCACACAACACAACATACAGGAAAAATACCCCAAGACACAAAGTACAACTAGCTAACTGGGCAACTCAACCACTAAGCTCCCAACTGACCCTAGATAACAAACACCCTGTGGCTTTGACCCCAGGCCTGGAGCTAAGAAACCGCTTTGACGCCCTATCAAACCTTGACAATAACATCTGACTGACCACTCAGGAGGGGGTGGAGGAACAGCCAGGAAATAATGTGGTCAACAGAACTGTGAAACTAATGACATGGAATATCTCCGGTCTACAAGCCAAAAGGAATGACATACAATGGCTTGAAATTATTAAGCAACAGGATGTGGTTGCATTACAAGAAACCTGGGATACTGAATGTAACTTTTGGGTAGAAGGATATGTATCCTTCTTTGTAGCAGCACAAAAGTCAAATAGGGGCAGAAGTAAGGGAGGCTTGGCGCTCTTATTCTCTGTAAGCCACACGGGGGCGATGAAAATTATAAATGTCAACTCTCCTAACTGTTTAATCCTAGAGGTTTTGATGAATACAGGGGAAAAAATCCTCTATGTAAATTTTTACAATTCAATAGAAGGTTCACAAGGAAGTGAAAACATTCTAATGTTGGCTGATTTTTTAAACAAATATAAAAAGAGTCAATCTACTTTTGTTCACTATATACTCTTTGGTGATTTTAATACACACCTTTGTCCTCTAAACTGTTATAATGGTGGTTCCCAGGAAGATGAATATTTGACTCACCCGCACTTTGAACACTCTGCAAAAGGGGGTGCCCTAGAAGAATTGTTGATAAATTTGGATATGTCAGAACCCGCTTTTGTGAACCCAAAAGACAGAGTGGTAACTTATAGTGCTAGAGGTAGTAACACTATCATTGATTTTATCTTTGGGTCACCTAGCATTCTCAAAAATGTCATCTCATATAACGCCATTTTGACGGCATTTAGTGACCATAATCCAGTTATTATGGAATTGACTAATACTAATCCTACCATAATAAATACTGGTCAGCAGTTAATCTACCCCACTGCAATCCGGACTCACGACCAAGGTAGACGAGTTAAATGGTCTAGGATTAACGCCGAGGACTTTTTTAATGAACTGTGTGATAAACTAAGTGTTGAACTAAGTATATGCAGGGATCCATTGACCACAGGAGGGAATGTCATTAAAGCTTTTGAAACCATATGTAAAAATGTCGCACTGACACTTACATGCAAATCCACTAATAAGTTACGCAAAGTACAGGGATGGTTTAATACCGAATGTACCAAGGCACATAAAAACCTTCTAGAAGCCCTGAAATGTAAGCCACGTAATTTAATAGAAGTGTCCAAATTAAGGAAAGAATATAAAAGTACGACCGAGGCTCGAAAAAGAGAAATAAAAGATAGTGCCTGGGAAGCACTATATGATAATTTAACATTAAGGGATAGTACCAAATTTTGGTCTATAGTGAACTCTCCTCTATTTAATGAAAGAGAGAATGAAGCACTAGAGGTAAATATCACCGAGAAACAATGGTTAGACCATTTTGAAACCATCTATGGAAGTAAGATCGCTACTACTCCTTTTACCCCTATAGATTCCTTAACCATAGACACTCCACTAAGAGTAACGGTGAAAGTGTTGCGTGCTTATCTAGGTTCCTGATCGATACTGTGACCTTATGCCCCTATTCGGCTATAAATCCATTTATTCCCTATATTGGCATAACCGTTCAAGTGCGATTTTCTGAAAAGTCATCTCTGGCCTCACACGAACAGAGCCACATTCCAGCATGACTCTCTGCTACTTCCTTTGCGACCAATTAGTGCAATGACAGAGCAGCAGTCACTATCTGATATTCCTAGATAACACTCCGAGTTCTTCAACAAGATAAAAACTTAGCAAACCTGGAAATCCCCGCTTGCTATGTTTTGATTAGTAATGGAACTCTAATGAGCAACTGATAACTGTCACTTCCTAGTGACATCTTTAATTGACGTCTTATGTCCAGCAAACTTGCGTCAAACCCGGCACCTGTCAGGTATAAATATTACCAACGTTGCCTTAAGCAATGAGAGAAAGATACGAACTGTGAGTTCGTTGCCTGTTGCTGATGCCAGCTGCCTGCATGACCCTGTGTTGGTAAAAACTAGCACTCTGTCGCTGCAGCCTGCTATCCTGTGGTGGTGAAGCTGCTGATTACCATTATCGCCGCTACAGCGCGAACTATGGTGCAGTACGCTTGAGGAGCCGAGCAGCCGTCCTCTGCGAAGACATCCAGCCCAGCTGCCCGCGGACGCTGTCACCCCTCCTTCCTCGACGCGCTGAGAGAAGCCGCTGCATTTCTCGTGGTGAGAAATCCAGTCCCGGCGCTTCCAGTTTACCCTCGCGGGTGACTGGGATATCGAGAGAGAGACCCCTGAAGGAGATACCAATCCTCCATCATTCTATTCAGAGGTATGGTGTTGATAAACCCTTAGACGAGAATTCTTGAAACAAACCTTGGCAAAACCAACTTAACTTAAGCTACTTACTTACTCCCCCTTCTCACGTGTTAGGCTTAGGTCAGGCACACTGGGGTAGGCTTAGTTAGAAGCACCAGTTGAGTATGTTAGCCTAATGTAAATATGACTATATATATATTTTATTACTTTTAAACCATTGTATGGCTAAGAAACCATATCAATGCTTTTACAGTTCTATTTCGCAATACTTATCTTACTGTACGTACTTTTTATAATAACAGTTATTGCAATTGTGGCAATACATTTCTCTTGTACGAGAAGAAAGACTGTTCAATAAATGTTAACCCTTTATTGATACACGCCCGTCTCTCTATTCTCTACATACCGTGAAAGTAAACTGCACTAGACTGACTGAGTGAAATCTGTGTCTATTGTTTCACACGACCCTAGAGATCGACTCTTGATCTGAGGAGCAAAGTTGTCATGTTGCACGGTTGTTGGAAAACTGAATCCCTTCTTGTCTGTGCCAAGGAAGCTGATCACTTCCTATGCAGAGAAGAAAGTTTCCAGTGACCTCTGAGCTAGTTGGTAACACAACCCAATTAAGTTTAGCATAGTCAGTGGAGGCCTGGAATATAAGCAGTTCCACGTCGATACTACTGTTTATGTTATTCCAATGCGCAGGGCCTAGTGGGAAACTAGGAACTACACTACAAAAGAAGTACTAAATGCCATAGAAAATACTGCTATGATTTACAAAAAGGGGGTGGTGATGAACAGAGTGTCTGAGTTAAACAGACCACTCTTACCCAGTCCAAAGATCAGGGCTTGATCCATCACCGTTATTTATCTCACTGCCCCATCCCAGCTCAGAACCTGGCTATATGCAAATCAGTCTGTCCCTGGCCCAGTGCATCATGGGAACAGGGCAGACTAAACTACCAAGCCAATTCTTCACCAGAAAGGAGACAAGCTACCGGGGACCAGTTTCTGGCATTTCAGCCTTCTTCGGCCCGGCTTGCTTGAATCCTGATGGAGCAGTGAGAAAGGGACTCATGTCTGAGTATACCCTGCCACACCTATAGTGGCCAAAAACGATTTACAAAAAGGGGGTGGTGATGAACAGAGTGTCTGAGTTAAACAGATCACTCTTACCCAGTCCAAAGATCAGGGCTTGATCCATCACCGTTATTTATCTCACTGCCCCATCCCAGCTCAGAACCTGGCTATATGCAAATCAGTCTGTCCCTGGCCCAGTGCATCATGGGAACAGGGCAGACTAAACTACCAAGCCAATTCTTCACCAGAAAGGAGACAAGCTACCGGGGACCGGTTTCTGGCATTTCAGCCTTCTTCGGCCCGGCTTGCTTGAATCCTGATGGAGCAGTGAGAAAGGGACTCATGTCTGAGTATACCCTGCCACACCTATAGTGGCCAAAAATGATTTACAAAAAGGGGGTGGTGATGAACAGAGTGTCTGAGTTAAACAGACCACTCTTACCCAGTCCAAAGATCAGGGCTTGATCCATCACCGTTATTTATCTCACTGCCCCATCCCAGCTCAGAACCTGGCTATATGCAAATCAGTCTGTCCCTGGCCCAGTGCATCATGGGAACAGGGCAGACTAAACTACCAAGCCAATTCTTCACCAGAAAGGAGACAAGCTACCGGGGACCGGTTTCTGGCATTTCAGCCTTCTTCGGCCCGGCTTGCTTGAATCCTGATGGAGCAGTGAGAAAGGGACTCATGTCTGAGTATACCCTGCCACACCTATAGTGGCCAAAAACGATTTACAAAAGGGGGTGGTGATGAACAGAGTGTCTGAGTTAAACAGACCACTCTTACCCAGTCCAAAGATCAGGGCTTGATCCATCACCGTTATTTATCTCACTGCCCCATCCCAGCTCAGAACCTGGCTATATGCAAATCAGTCTGTCCCTGGCCCAGTGCATCATGGGAACAGGGCAGACTAAACTACCAAGCCAATTCTTCACCAGAAAGGAGACAAGCTACCGGGGACCGGTTTCTGGCATTTCAGCCTTCTTCGGCCCGGCTTGCTTGAATCCTGATGGAGCAGTGAGAAAGGGACTCATGTCTGAGTATACCCTGCCACACCTATAGTGGCCAAAAACGATTTACAAAAAGGGGGTGGTGATGAACAGAGTGTCTGAGTTAAACAGACCACTCTTACCCAGTCCAAAGATCAGGGCTTGATCCATCACCGTTATTTATCTCACTGCCCCATCCCAGCTCAGAACCTGGCTATATGCAAATCAGTCTGTCCCTGGCCCAGTGCATCATGGGAACAGGGCAGACTAAACTACCAAGCCAATTCTTCACCAGAAAGGAGACAAGCTACCGGGGACCGGTTTCTGGCATTTCAGCCTTCTTCGGCCCGGCTTGCTTGAATCCTGATGGAGCAGTGAGAAAGGGACTCATGTCTGAGTATACCCTGCCACACCTATAGTGGCCAAAAACGATTTACAAAAAGGGGGTGGTGATGAACAGAGTGTCTGAGTTAAACAGACCACTCTTACCCAGTCCAAAGATCAGGGCTTGATCCATCACCGTTATTTATCTCACTGCCCCATCCCAGCTCAGAACCTGGCTATATGCAAATCAGTCTGTCCCTGGCCCAGTGCATCATGGGAACAGGGCAGACTAAACTACCAAGCCAATTCTTCACCAGAAAGGAGACAAGCTACCGGGGACCGGTTTCTGGCATTTCAGCCTTCTTCGGCCCGGCTTGCTTGAATCCTGATGGAGCAGTGAGAAAGGGACTCATGTCTGAGTATACCCTGCCACACCTATAGTGGCCAAAAATGATTTACAAACAGGGGGTGCTGATGAACAGAGTGTCTGAGTTAAACAGACACTCTTACCCAGTCCAAAGATCAGGGCTTGATCCATCACCGTTATTTATCTCACTGCCCCATCCCAGCTCAGAACCTGGCTATATGCAAATCAGTCTGTCCCTGGCCCAGTGCATCATGGGAACAGGGCAGACTAAACTACCAAGCCAATTCTTCACCAGAAAGGAGACAAGCTACCGGGGACCGGTTTCTGGCATTTCAGCGTTCTTCGGCCCGGCTTGCTTGAATCCTGATGGAGCAGTGAGAAAGGGACTCATGTCTGAGTATACCCTGCCACACCTATAGTGGCCAAAAACGATTTACAAAAAGGGGGTGGTGATGAACAGAGTGTCTGAGTTAAACAGACCACTCTTACCCAGTCCAAAGATCAGGGCTTGATCCATCACCGTTATTTATCTCACTGCCCCATCCCAGCTCAGAACCTGGCTATATGCAAATCAGTCTGTCCCTGGCCCAGTGCATCATGGGAACAGGGCAGACTAAACTACCAAGCCAATTCTTCACCAGAAAGGAGACAAGCTACCGGGGACCGGTTTCTGGCATTTCAGCCTTCTTCGGCCCGGCTTGCTTGAATCCTGATGGAGCAGTGAGAAAGGGACTCATGTCTGAGTATACCCTGCCACACCTATAGTGGCCAAAAACGATTTACAAAAAGGGGGTGGTGATGAACAGAGTGTCTGAGTTAAACAGACCACTCTTACCCAGTCCAAAGATCAGGGCTTGATCCATCACCGTTATTTATCTCACTGCCCCATCCCAGCTCAAAACCTGGCTATATGCAAATCAGTCTGTCCCTGGCCCAGTGCATCATGGGAACAGGGCAGACTAAACTACCAAGCCAATTCTTCACCAGAAAGGAGACAAGCTACCGGGTACCGGTTTCTGGCATTTCAGCCTTCTTCGGCCCGGCTTGCTTGAATCCTGATGGAGCAGTGAGAAAGGGACTCATGTCTGAGTATACCCTGCCACACCTATAGTGGCCAAAAACGATTTACAAAAAGGGGGTGGTGATGAACAGAGTGTCTGAGTTAAACAGACCACTCTTACCCAGTCCAAAGATCAGGGCTTGATCCATCACCGTTATTTATCTCACTGCCCCATCCCAGCTCAGAACCTGGCTATATGCAAATCAGTCTGTCCCTGGCCCAGTGCATCATGGGAACAGGGCAGACTAAACTACCAAGCCAATTCTTCACCAGAAAGGAGACAAGCTACCGGGGACCGGTTTCTGGCATTTCAGCCTTCTTCGGCCCGGCTTGCTTGAATCCTGATGGAGCAGTGAGAAAGGGACTCATGTCTGAGTATACCCTGCCACACCTATAGTGGCCAAAAATGATTTACAAAAAGGGGGTGGTGATGAACAGAGTGTCTGAGTTAAACAGACCACTCTTACCCAGTCCAAAGATCAGGGCTTGATCAATCACCGTTATTTATCTCACTGCCCCATCCCAGCTCAGAACCTGGCTATATGCAAATCAGTCTGTCCCTGGCCCAGTGCATCATGGGAACAGGGCAGACTAAACTACCAAGCCAATTCTTCACCAGAAAGGAGACAAGCTACCGGGGACCGGTTTCTGGCATTTCAGCCTTCTTCGGCCCGGCTTGCTTGAATCCTGATGGAGCAGTGAGAAAGGGACTTATGTCTGAGTATACCCTGCCACACCTATAGTGGCCAAAAACGATTTACAAAAAGGGGGTGGTGATGAACAGAGTGTCTGAGTTAAACAGACCACTCTTACCCAGTCCAAAGATCAGGGCTTGATCCATCATTGTTATTTATCTCACTGCCCCATCCCAGCTCAGAACCTGGCTATATGCAAATCAGTCTGTCCCTGGCCCAGTGCATCATGGGAACAGGGCAGACTAAACTACCAAGCCAATTCTTCACCAGAAAGGAGACAAGCTACCGGGGACCGGTTTCTGGCATTTCAGCCTTCTTCGGCCCGGCTTGCTTGAATCCTGATGGAGCAGTGAGAAAGGGACTCATGTCTGAGTATACCCTGCCACACCTATAGTGGCCAAAAACGATTTACAAAAAGGGGGTGGTGATGAACAGAGTGTCTGAGTTAAACAGACCACTCTTACCCAGTCCAAAGATCAGGGCTTGATCCATCACCGTTATTTATCTCACTGCCCCATCCCAGCTCAGAACCTGGCTATATGCAAATCAGTCTGTCCCTGGCCCAGTGCATCATGGGAACAGGGCAGACTAAACTACCAAGCCAATTCTTCACCAGAAAGGAGACAAGCTACCGGGGACCGGTTTCTGGCATTTCAACCTTATTCGGCCCGGCTTGCTTGAATCCTGATGGAGCAGTGAGAAAGGGACTCATGTCTGAGTATACCCTGCCACACCTATAGTGGCCAAAAACGATTTACAAAAAGGGGGTGGTGATGAACAGAGTGTCTGAGTTAAACAGACCACTCTTACCCAGTCCAAAGATCAGGGCTTGATCCATCACCGTTATTTATCTCACTGCCCCATCCCAGCTCAGAACCTGGCTATATGCAAATCAGTCTGTCCCTGGCCCAGTGCATCATGGGAACAGGGCAGACTAAACTACCAAGCCAATTCTTCACCAGAAAGGATACAAGCTACCGGGGACCGGTTTCTGGCATTTCAGCCTTCTTCGGCCCGGCTTGCTTGAATCCTGATGGAGCAGTGAGAAAGGGACTCATGTCTGAGTATACCCTGCCACAGCTATAGTGGCCAAAAACGATTTACAAAAAGGGGGTGGTGATGAACAGAGTGTCTGAGTTAAACAGACCACTCTTACCCAGTCCAAAGATCAGGGCTTGATCCATCACCGTTATTTATCTCACTGTCCCATCCCAGCTCAGAACCTGGCTATATGCAAATCAGTCTGTCCCTGGCCCAGTGCATCATGGGAACAGGGCAGACTAAACTACCAAGCCAATTCTTCACCAGAAAGGAGACAAGCTACCGGGGACCGGTTTCTGGCATTTCAGCCTTCTTCGGACCAGCTTGCTTGAATCCTGATGGAGCAGTGAGAAAGGGACTCATGTCTGAGTATACCCTGCCACACCTATAGTGGCCAAAAACGATTTACAAAAAGGGGGTGGTGATGAACAGAGTGTCTGAGTTAAACAGACCAGTCTTACCCAGTCCAAAGATCAGGGCTTGATCCATCACCGTTATTTATCTCACTGCCCCATCCCAGCTCAGAACCTGGCTATATGCAAATCAGTCTGTCCCTGGCCCAGTGCATCATGGGAACAGGGCAGACTAAACTACCAAGCCAATTCTTCACCAGAAAGGAGACAAGCTACCGGGGACCAGTTTCTGGCATTTCAGCCTTCTTCGGCCGGCTTGCTTGAATCCTGATGGAGCAGTGAGAAAGGGACTCATGTCTGAGTATACCCTGCCACACCTATAGTGGCCAAAAACGATTTACAAAAAGGGGGTGGTGATGAACAGAGTGTCTGAGTTAAACAGACCACTCTTACCCAGTCCAAAGATCAGGGCTTGATCCATCACCGTTATTTATCTCACTGCCCCATCCCAGCTCAGAACCTGGCTATATGCAGATCAGTCTGTCCCTGGCCCAGTGCATCATGGGAACAGGGCAGACTAAACTACCAAGCCAATTCTTCACCAGAAAGGAGACAAGCTACCGGGGACCGGTTTCTGGCATTTCAGCCTTCTTCGGCCCGGATTGCTTGAATCCTGATGGAGCAGTGAGAAAGGGACTCATGTCTGAGTATACCCTGCCACACCTATAGTGGCCAAAAACGATTTACAAAAAGGGGGTGGTGATGAACAGAGTGTCTGAGTTAAACAGACCACTCTTACCCAGTCCAAAGATCAGGGCTTGATCCATCACCGTTATTTATCTCACTGCCCCATCCCAGCTCAGAACCTGGCTATATGCAAATCAGTCTGTCCCTGGCCCAGTGCATCATGGGAACAGGGCAGACTAAACTACCAAGCCAATTCTTCACCAGAAAGGAGACAAGCTACCGGGGACCGGTTTCTGGCATTTCAGCCTTCTTCGGACCGGCTTGCTTGAATCCTGATGGAGCAGTGAGAAAGGGACTCATGTCTGAGTATACCCTGCCACACCTATAGTGGCCAAAAACGATTTACAAAAAGGGGGTGGTGATGAACAGAGTGTCTGAGTTAAACAGACCACTCTTACCCAGTCCAAAGATCAGGGCTTGATCCATCACCGTTATTTATCTCACTGCCCCATCCCAGCTCAGAACCTGGCTATATGCAAATCAGTCTGTCCCTGGCCCAGTGCATCATGGGAACAGGGCAGACTAAACTACCAAGCCAATTCTTCACCAGAAAGGAGACAAGCTACCGGGGACGAGTTTCTGGCATTTCAGCCTTCTTCGGCCCGGCTTGCTTGAATCCTGATGGAGCAGTGAGAAAGGGACTCATGTCTGAGTATACCCTGCCACACCTATAGTGGCCAAAAACGATTTACAAAAAGGGGGTGGTGATGAACAGAGTGTCTGAGTTAAACAGACCACTCTTACCCAGTCCAAAGATCAGGGCTTGATCCATCACCGTTATTTATCTCACTGCCCCATCCCAGCTCAGAACCTGGCTATATGCAAATCAGTCTGTCCCTGGCCCAGTGCATCATGGGAACAGGGCAGACTAAACTACCAAGCCAATTCTTCACCAGAAAGGAGACAAGCTACCGGGGACCGGTTTCTGGCATTTCAGCCTTCTTCGGCCCGGCTTGCTTGAATCCTGATGGAGCAGTGAGAAAGGGACTCATGTCTGAGTATACCCTGCCACACCTATAGTGGCCAAAAACGATTTACAAAAAGGGGGTGGTGATGAACAGAGTGTCTGAGTTAAACAGATCACTCTTACCCAGTCCAAAGATCAGGGCTTGATCCATCACCGTTATTTATCTCACTGCCCCATCCCAGCTCAGAACCTGGCTATATGCAAATCAGTCTGTCCCTGGCCCAGTGCATCATGGGAACAGGGCAGACTAAACTACCAAGCCAATTCTTCACCAGAAAGGAGACAAGCTACCGGGGACCGGTTTCTGGCATTTCAGCCTTCTTCGGCCCGGCTTGCTTGAATCCTGATGGAGCAGTGAGAAAGGGACTCATGTCTGAGTATACCCTGCCACACCTATAGTGGCCAAAAATGATTTACAAAAAGGGGGTGGTGATGAACAGAGTGTCTGAGTTAAACAGACCACTCTTACCCAGTCCAAAGATCAGGGCTTGATCCATCACCGTTATTTATCTCACTGCCCCATCCCAGCTCAGAACCTGGCTATATGCAAATCAGTCTGTCCCTGGCCCAGTGCATCATGGGAACAGGGCAGACTAAACTACCAAGCCAATTCTTCACCAGAAAGGAGACAAGCTACCGGGGACCGGTTTCTGGCATTTCAGCCTTCTTCGGCCCGGCTTGCTTGAATCCTGATGGAGCAGTGAGAAAGGGACTCATGTCTGAGTATACCCTGCCACACCTATAGTGGCCAAAAACGATTTACAAAAGGGGGTGGTGATGAACAGAGTGTCTGAGTTAAACAGACCACTCTTACCCAGTCCAAAGATCAGGGCTTGATCCATCACCGTTATTTATCTCACTGCCCCATCCCAGCTCAGAACCTGGCTATATGCAAATCAGTCTGTCCCTGGCCCAGTGCATCATGGGAACAGGGCAGACTAAACTACCAAGCCAATTCTTCACCAGAAAGGAGACAAGCTACCGGGGACCGGTTTCTGGCATTTCAGCCTTCTTCGGCCCGGCTTGCTTGAATCCTGATGGAGCAGTGAGAAAGGGACTCATGTCTGAGTATACCCTGCCACACCTATAGTGGCCAAAAACGATTTACAAAAAGGGGGTGGTGATGAACAGAGTGTCTGAGTTAAACAGACCACTCTTACCCAGTCCAAAGATCAGGGCTTGATCCATCACCGTTATTTATCTCACTGCCCCATCCCAGCTCAGAACCTGGCTATATGCAAATCAGTCTGTCCCTGGCCCAGTGCATCATGGGAACAGGGCAGACTAAACTACCAAGCCAATTCTTCACCAGAAAGGAGACAAGCTACCGGGGACCGGTTTCTGGCATTTCAGCCTTCTTCGGCCCGGCTTGCTTGAATCCTGATGGAGCAGTGAGAAAGGGACTCATGTCTGAGTATACCCTGCCACACCTATAGTGGCCAAAAACGATTTACAAAAAGGGGGTGGTGATGAACAGAGTGTCTGAGTTAAACAGACCACTCTTACCCAGTCCAAAGATCAGGGCTTGATCCATCACCGTTATTTATCTCACTGCCCCATCCCAGCTCAGAACCTGGCTATATGCAAATCAGTCTGTCCCTGGCCCAGTGCATCATGGGAACAGGGCAGACTAAACTACCAAGCCAATTCTTCACCAGAAAGGAGACAAGCTACCGGGGACCGGTTTCTGGCATTTCAGCCTTCTTCGGCCCGGCTTGCTTGAATCCTGATGGAGCAGTGAGAAAGGGACTCATGTCTGAGTATACCCTGCCACACCTATAGTGGCCAAAAATGATTTACAAACAGGGGGTGCTGATGAACAGAGTGTCTGAGTTAAACAGACACTCTTACCCAGTCCAAAGATCAGGGCTTGATCCATCACCGTTATTTATCTCACTGCCCCATCCCAGCTCAGAACCTGGCTATATGCAAATCAGTCTGTCCCTGGCCCAGTGCATCATGGGAACAGGGCAGACTAAACTACCAAGCCAATTCTTCACCAGAAAGGAGACAAGCTACCGGGGACCGGTTTCTGGCATTTCAGCGTTCTTCGGCCCGGCTTGCTTGAATCCTGATGGAGCAGTGAGAAAGGGACTCATGTCTGAGTATACCCTGCCACACCTATAGTGGCCAAAAACGATTTACAAAAAGGGGGTGGTGATGAACAGAGTGTCTGAGTTAAACAGACCACTCTTACCCAGTCCAAAGATCAGGGCTTGATCCATCACCGTTATTTATCTCACTGCCCCATCCCAGCTCAGAACCTGGCTATATGCAAATCAGTCTGTCCCTGGCCCAGTGCATCATGGGAACAGGGCAGACTAAACTACCAAGCCAATTCTTCACCAGAAAGGAGACAAGCTACCGGGGACCGGTTTCTGGCATTTCAGCCTTCTTCGGCCCGGCTTGCTTGAATCCTGATGGAGCAGTGAGAAAGGGACTCATGTCTGAGTATACCCTGCCACACCTATAGTGGCCAAAAACGATTTACAAAAAGGGGGTGGTGATGAACAGAGTGTCTGAGTTAAACAGACCACTCTTACCCAGTCCAAAGATCAGGGCTTGATCCATCACCGTTATTTATCTCACTGCCCCATCCCAGCTCAGAACCTGGCTATATGCAAATCAGTCTGTCCCTGGCCCAGTGCATCATGGGAAGAGGGCAGACTAAACTACCAAGCCAATTCTTCACCAGAAAGGAGACAAGCTACCGGGGACCGGTTTCTGGCATTTCAGCCTTCTTCGGCCCGGCTTGCTTGAATCCTGATGGAGCAGTGAGAAAGGGACTCATGTCTGAGTATACCCTGCCACACCTATAGTGGCCAAAAATGATTTACAAAAAGGGGGTGGTGATGAACAGAGTGTCTGAGTTAAACAGACCACTCTTACCCAGTCCAAAGATCAGGGCTTGATCAATCACCGTTATTTATCTCACTGCCCCATCCCAGCTCAGAACCTGGCTATATGCAAATCAGTCTGTCCCTGGCCCAGTGCATCATGGGAACAGGGCAGACTAAACTACCAAGCCAATTCTTCACCAGAAAGGAGACAAGCTACCGGGGACCGGTTTCTGGCATTTCAGCCTTCTTCGGCCCGGCTTGCTTGAATCCTGATGGAGCAGTGAGAAAGGGACTTATGTCTGAGTATACCCTGCCACACCTATAGTGGCCAAAAACGATTTACAAAAAGGGGGTGGTGATGAACAGAGTGTCTGAGTTAAACAGACCACTCTTACCCAGTCCAAAGATCAGGGCTTGATCCATCATTGTTATTTATCTCACTGCCCCATCCCAGCTCAGAACCTGGCTATATGCAAATCAGTCTGTCCCTGGCCCAGTGCATCATGGGAACAGGGCAGACTAAACTACCAAGCCAATTCTTCACCAGAAAGGAGACAAGCTACCGGGGACCGGTTTCTGGCATTTCAGCCTTCTTCGGCCCGGCTTGCTTGAATCCTGATGGAGCAGTGAGAAAGGGACTCATGTCTGAGTATACCCTGCCACACCTATAGTGGCCAAAAACGATTTACAAAAAGGGGGTGGTGATGAACAGAGTGTCTGAGTTAAACAGACCACTCTTACCCAGTCCAAAGATCAGGGCTTGATCCATCACCGTTATTTATCTCACTGCCCCATCCCAGCTCAGAACCTGGCTATATGCAAATCAGTCTGTCCCTGGCCCAGTGCATCATGGGAACAGGGCAGACTAAACTACCAAGCCAATTCTTCACCAGAAAGGAGACAAGCTACCGGGGACCGGTTTCTGGCATTTCAACCTTATTCGGCCCGGCTTGCTTGAATCCTGATGGAGCAGTGAGAAAGGGACTCATGTCTGAGTATACCCTGCCACACCTATAGTGGCCAAAAACGATTTACAAAAAGGGGGTGGTGATGAACAGAGTGTCTGAGTTAAACAGACCACTCTTACCCAGTCCAAAGATCAGGGCTTGATCCATCACCGTTATTTATCTCACTGCCCCATCCCAGCTCAGAACCTGGCTATATGCAAATCAGTCTGTCCCTGGCCCAGTGCATCATGGGAACAGGGCAGACTAAACTACCAAGCCAATTCTTCACCAGAAAGGATACAAGCTACCGGGGACCGGTTTCTGGCATTTCAGCCTTCTTCGGCCCGGCTTGCTTGAATCCTGATGGAGCAGTGAGAAAGGGACTCATGTCTGAGTATACCCTGCCACAGCTATAGTGGCCAAAAACGATTTACAAAAAGGGGGTGGTGATGAACAGAGTGTCTGAGTTAAACAGACCACTCTTACCCAGTCCAAAGATCAGGGCTTGATCCATCACCGTTATTTATCTCACTGTCCCATCCCAGCTCAGAACCTGGCTATATGCAAATCAGTCTGTCCCTGGCCCAGTGCATCATGGGAACAGGGCAGACTAAACTACCAAGCCAATTCTTCACCAGAAAGGAGACAAGCTACCGGGGACCGGTTTCTGGCATTTCAGCCTTCTTCGGACCGGCTTGCTTGAATCCTGATGGAGCAGTGAGAAAGGGACTCATGTCTGAGTATACCCTGCCACACCTATAGTGGCCAAAAACGATTTACAAAAAGGGGGTGGTGATGAACAGAGTGTCTGAGTTAAACAGACCACTCTTACCCAGTCCAAAGATCAGGGCTTGATCCATCACCGTTATTTATCTCACTGCCCCATCCCAGCTCAGAACCTGGCTATATGCAAATCAGTCTGTCCCTGGCCCAGTGCATCATGGGAACAGGGCAGACTAAACTACCAAGCCAATTCTTCACCAGAAAGGAGACAAGCTACCGGGGACCAGTTTCTGGCATTTCAGCCTTCTTCGGCCCGGCTTGCTTGAATCCTGATGGAGCAGTGAGAAAGGGACTCATGTCTGAGTATACCCTGCCACACCTATAGTGGCCAAAAACGATTTACAAAAAGGGGGTGGTGATGAACAGAGTGTCTGAGTTAAACAGACCACTCTTACCCAGTCCAAAGATCAGGGCTTGATCCATCACCGTTATTTATCTCACTGCCCCATCCCAGCTCAGACCCTGGCTATATGCAAATCAGTCTGTCCCTGGCCCAGTGCATCATGGGAACAGGGCAGACTAAACTACCAAGCCAATTCTTCACCAGAAAGGAGACAAGCTACCGGGGACCGGTTTCTGGCATTTCAGCCTTCTTCGGCCCGGCTTGCTTGAATCCTGATGGAGCAGTGAGAAAGGGACTCATGTCTGAGTATACCCTGCCACACCTATAGTGGCCAAAAACGATTTACAAAAAGGGGGTGGTGATGAACAGAGTGTCTGAGTTAAACAGACCACTCTTACCCAGTCCAAAGATCAGGGCTTGATCCATCACCGTTATTTATCTCACTGCCCCATCCCAGCTCAGAACCTGGCTATATGCAGATCAGTCTGTCCCTGGCCCAGTGCATCATGGGAACAGGGCAGACTAAATTACCAAGCCAATTCTTCACCAGAAAGGAGACAAGCTACCGGGGACCGGTTTCTGGCATTTCAGCCTTCTTCGGCCCGGATTGCTTGAATCCTGATGGAGCAGTGAGAAAGGGACTCATGTCTGAGTATACCCTGCCACACCTATAGTGGCCAAAAACGATTTACAAAAAGGGGGTGGTGATGAACAGAGTGTCTGAGTTAAACAGACCACTCTTACCCAGTCCAAAGATCAGGGCTTGATCCATCACCGTTATTTATCTCACTGCCCCATCCCAGCTCAGAACCTGGCTATATGCAAATCAGTCTGTCCCTGGCCCAGTGCATCATGGGAACAGGGCAGACTAAACTACCAAGCCAATTCTTCACCAGAAAGGAGACAAGCTACCGGGGACCGGTTTCTGGCATTTCAGCCTTCTTCGGACCGGCTTGCTTGAATCCTGATGGAGCAGTGAGAAAGGGACTCATGTCTGAGTATACCCTGCCACACCTATAGTGGCCAAAAACGATTTACAAAAAGGGGGTGGTGATGAACAGAGTGTCTGAGTTAAACAGACCACTCTTACCCAGTCCAAAGATCAGGGCTTGATCCATCACCGTTATTTATCTCACTGCCCCATCCCAGCTCAGAACCTGGCTATATGCAAATCAGTCTGTCCCTGGCCCAGTGCATCATGGGAACAGGGCAGACTAAACTACCAAGCCAATTCTTCACCAGAAAGGAGACAAGCTACCGGGGACGAGTTTCTGGCATTTCAGCCTTCTTCGGCCCGGCTTGCTTGAATCCTGATGGAGCAGTGAGAAAGGGACTCATGTCTGAGTATACCCTGCCACACCTATAGTGGCCAAAAACGATTTACAAAAAGGGGGTGGTGATGAACAGAGTGTCTGAGTTAAACAGACCACTCTTACCCAGTCCAAAGATCAGGGCTTGATCCATCACCGTTATTTATCTCACTGCCCCATCCCAGCTCAGAACCTGGCTATATGCAAATCAGTCTGTCCCTGGCCCAGTGCATCATGGGAACAGGGCAGACTAAACTACCAAGCCAATTCTTCACCA
Organism: Lissotriton vulgaris; assembly: GCF_964263255.1. Taxonomy (NCBI): domain Eukaryota; kingdom Metazoa; phylum Chordata; class Amphibia; order Caudata; family Salamandridae; genus Lissotriton; species Lissotriton vulgaris. The sequence goes on from NW_028243042.1 coordinate 679,522, forward strand.
GAAAGGAGACAAGCTACCGGGGACCGGTTTCTGGCATTTCAGCCTTCTTCGGCCCGGCTTGCTTGAATCCTGATGGAGCAGTGAGAAAGGGACTCATGTCTGAGTATACCCTGCCACACCTATAGTGGCCAAAAAAGATTTACAAAAAGGGGATGGTGATGAACAGAGTGTTTGAGTTAAACAGACCACTCTTACCCAGTCCAAAGATCAGGGCTTGATCCATCACCGTTATTTATCTCACTGCCCCATCCCAGCTCAGAACCTGGCTATATGCAAATCAGTCTGTCCCTGGCCCAGTGCATCATGGGAACAGGGCAGACTAAACTACCAAGCCAATTCTTCACCAGAAAGGAGACAAGCTACCGGGGACCGGTTTCTGGCATTTCAGCCTTCTTCGGCCCGGCTTGCTTGAATCCTGATGGAGCAGTGAGAAAGGGACTCATGTCTGAGTATACCCTGCCACACCTATAGGGGCCAAAAACAATTTACAAAAAGGGGGTGGTGATGAACAGAGTGTCTGAGTTAAACAGACCACTCTTACCCAGTCCAAAGATCAGGGCTTGATCCATCACCGTTATTTATCTCACTGCCCCATCCCAGCTCAGAACCTGGCTATATGCAAATCAGTCTGTCCCTGGCCCAGTGCATCATGGGAACAGGGCAGACTAAACTACCAAGCCAATTCTTCACCAGAAAGGAGACAAGCTACCGGGGACCGGTTTCTGGCATTTCAGCCTTCTTCGGCCCGGCTTGCTTGAATCCTGATGGAGCAGTGAGAAAAGGACTCATGTCTGAGTATACCCTGCCACACCTATAGTGGCCAAAAACGATTTACAAAAAGGGGGTGGTGATGAACAGAGTGTCTGAGTTAAACAGACCACTCTTACCCAGTCCAAAGATCAGGGCTTGATCCATCACCGTTATTTATCTCACTGCCCCATCCCAGCTCAGAACCTGGCTATATGCAAATCAGTCTGTCCCTGGCCCAGTGCATCATGGGACCAGGGCAGACTAAACTACCAAGCCAATTCTTCACCAGAAAGGAGACAAGCTACCGGGGACCGGTTTCTGGCATTTCAGCCTTCTTCGGCCCGGCTTGCTTGAATCCTGATGGAGCAGTGAGAAAGGGACTCATGTCTGAGTATACCCTGCCACACCTATAGTGGCCAAAAACGATTTACAAAAAGGGGGTGGTGATGAACAGAGTGTCTGAGTTAAACAGACCACTCTTACCCAGTCCAAAGATCAGGGCTTGATCCATCACCGTTATTTATCTCACTGCCCCATCCCAGCTCAGAACCTGGCTATATGCAAATCAGTCTGTCCCTGGCCCAGTGCATCATGGGAACAGGGCAGACTAAACTACCAAGCCAATTCTTCACCAGAAAGGAGACAAGCTACCGGGGACCGGTTTCTGGCATTTCAGCCTTCTTCGGCCCGGCTTGCTTGAATCCTGATGGAGCAGTGAGAAAGGGACTCATGTCTGAGTATACCCTGCCACACCTATAGTGGCCAAAAACAATTTACAAAAAGGGGGTGGTGATGAACAGAGTGTCTGAGTTAAACAGACCACTCTTACCCAGTCCAAAGATCAGGGCTTGATCCATCACCGTTATTTATCTCACTGCCCCATCCCAGCTCAGAACCTGGCTATATGCAAATCAGTCTGTCCCTGGACCAGTGCATCATGGGAACAGGGCAGACTAAACTACCAAGCCAATTCTTCACCAGAAAGGAGACAAGCTACCGGGGACCGGTTTCTGGCATTTCAGCCTTCTTCGGCCCGGCTTGCTTGAATCCTGATGGAGCAGTGAGAAAGGGACTCATGTCTGAGTATACCCTGCCACACCTATAGTGGCCAAAAACGATTTACAAAAAGGGGGTGGTGATGAACAGAGTGTCTGAGTTAAACAGACCACTCTTACCCAGTCCAAAGATCAGGGCTTGATCCATCACCGTTATTTATCTCACTGCCCCATCCCAGCTCAGAACCTGGCTATATGCAAATCAGTCTGTCCCTGGCCCAGTGCATCATGGGAACAGGGCAGACTAAACTACCAAGCCAATTCTTCACCAGAAAGGAGACAAGCTACCGGGGACCGGTTTCTGGCATTTCAGCCTTCTTCGGCCCGGCTTGCTTGAATCCTGATGGAGCAGTGAGAAAGGGACTCATGTCTGAGTATACCCTGCCACACCTATAGTGGCCAAAAACGATTTACAAAAAGGGGGTGGTGATGAACAGAGTGTCTGAGTTAAACAGACCACTCTTACCCAGTCCAAAGATCAGGGCTTGATCCATCACCGTTATTTATCTCACTGCCCCATCCCAGCTCAGAACCTGGCTATATGCAAATCAGTCTGTCCCTGGCCCAGTGCACCATGGGAACAGGGCAGACTAAACTACCAAGCCAATTCTTCACCAGAAAGGAGACAAGCTACCGGGGACCGGTTTCTGGCATTTCAGCCTTCTTCGGCCCGGCTTGCTTGAATCCTGATGGAGCAGTGAGAAAGGGACTCATGTCTGAGTATACCCTGCCACACCTATAGTGGCCAAAAACGATTTACAAAAAGGGGGTGGTGTCTGAGTTAAACAGACCACTCTTACCCAGTCCAAAGATCAGGGCTTGATCCATCACCGTTATTTATCTCACTGCCCCATCCCAGCTCAGAACCTGGCTATATGCAAATCAGTCTGTCCCTGGCCCAGTGCATCATGGGAACAGGGCAGACTAAACTACCAAGCCAATTCTTCACCAGAAAGGAGACAAGCTACCGGGGACCGGTTTCTGGCATTTCAACCTTATTCGGCCCGGCTTGCTTGAATCCTGATGGAGCAGTGAGAAAGGGACTCATGTCTGAGTATACCCTGCCACACCTATAGTGGCCAAAAACGATTTACAAAAAGGGGGTGGTGATGAACAGAGTGTCTGAGTTAAACAGACCACTCTTACCCAGTCCAAAGATCAGGGCTTGATCCATCACCGTTATTTATCTCACTGCCCCATCCCAGCTCAGAACCTGGCTATATGCAAATCAGTCTGTCCCTGGCCCAGTGCATCATGGGAACAGGGCAGACTAAACTACCAAGCCAATTCTTCACCAGAAAGGATACAAGCTACCGGGGACCGGTTTCTGGCATTTCAGCCTTCTTCGGCCCGGCTTGCTTGAATCCTGATGGAGCAGTGAGAAAGGGACTCATGTCTGAGTATACCCTGCCACAGCTATAGTGGCCAAAAACGATTTACAAAAAGGGGGTGGTGATGAACAGAGTGTCTGAGTTAAACAGACCACTCTTACCCAGTCCAAAGATCAGGGCTTGATCCATCACCGTTATTTATCTCACTGCCCCATCCCAGCTCAGAACCTGGCTATATGCAAATCAGTCTGTCCCTGGCCCAGTGCATCATGGGAACAGGGCAGACTAAACTACCAAGCCAATTCTTCACCAGAAAGGAGACAAGCTACCGGGGACCGGTTTCTGGCATTTCAGCCTTCTTCGGACCGGCTTGCTTGAATCCTGATGGAGCAGTGAGAAAGGGACTCATGTCTGAGTATACCCTGCCACACCTATAGTGGCCAAAAACGATTTACAAAAAGGGGGTGGTGATGAACAGAGTGTCTGAGTTAAACAGACCACTCTTACCCAGTCCAAAGATCAGGGCTTGATCCATCACCGTTATTTATCTCACTGCCCCATCCCAGCTCAGAACCTGGCTATATGCAAATCAGTCTGTCCCTGGCCCAGTGCATCATGGGAACAGGGCAGACTAAACTACCAAGCCAATTCTTCACCAGAAAGGAGACAAGCTACCGGGGACCGGTTTCTGGCATTTCAGCCTTCTTCGGCCCGGCTTGCTTGAATCCTGATGGAGCAGTGAGAAAGGGACTCATGTCTGAGTATACCCTGCCACACCTATAGTGGCCAAAAACGATTTACAAAAAGGGGGTGGTGATGAACAGAGTGTCTGAGTTAAACAGACCACTCTTACCCAGTCCAAAGATCAGGGCTTGATCCATCACCGTTATTTATCTCACTGCCCCATCCCAGCTCAGACCCTGGCTATATGCAAATCAGTCTGTCCCTGGCCCAGTGCATCATGGGAACAGGGCAGACTAAACTACCAAGCCAATTCTTCACCAGAAAGGAGACAAGCTACCGGGGACCGGTTTCTGGCATTTCAGCCTTCTTCGGCCCGGCTTGCTTGAATCCTGATGGAGCAGTGAGAAAGGGACTCATGTCTGAGTATACCCTGCCACACCTATAGTGGCCAAAAACGATTTACAAAAAGGGGGTGGTGATGAACAGAGTGTCTGAGTTAAACAGACCACTCTTACCCAGTCCAAAGATCAGGGCTTGATCCATCACCGTTATTTATCTCACTGCCCCATCCCAGCTCAGAACCTGGCTATATGCAGATCAGTCTGTCCCTGGCCCAGTGCATCATGGGAACAGGGCAGACTAAACTACCAAGCCAATTCTTCACCAGAAAGGAGACAAGCTACCGGGGACCGGTTTCTGGCATTTCAGCCTTCTTCGGCCCGGATTGCTTGAATCCTGATGGAGCAGTGAGAAAGGGACTCATGTCTGAGTATACCCTGCCACACCTATAGTGGCCAAAAACGATTTACAAAAAGGGGGTGGTGATGAACAGAGTGTCTGAGTTAAACAGACCACTCTTACCCAGTCCAAAGATCAGGGCTTGATCCATCACCGTTATTTATCTCACTGCCCCATCCCAGCTCAGAACCTGGCTATATGCAAATCAGTCTGTCCCTGGCCCAGTGCATCATGGGAACAGGGCAGACTAAACTACCAAGCCAATTCTTCACCAGAAAGGAGACAAGCTACCGGGGACCGGTTTCTGGCATTTCAGCCTTCTTCGGCCCGGCTTGCTTGAATCCTGATGGAGCAGTGAGAAAGGGACTCATGTCTGAGTATACCCTGCCACACCTATAGTGGCCAAAAACGATTTACAAAAAGGGGGTGGTGATGAACAGAGTGTCTGAGTTAAACAGACCACTCTTACCCAGTCCAAAGATCAGGGCTTGATCCATCACCGTTATTTATCTCACTGCCCCATCCCAGCTCAGAACCTGGCTATATGCAAATCAGTCTGTCCCTGGCCCAGTGCATCATGGGAACAGGGCAGACTAAACTACCAAGCCAATTCTTCACCAGAAAGGAGACAAGCTACCGGGGACCGGTTTCTGGCATTTCAGCCTTCTTCGGCCCGGCTTGCTTGAATCCTGATGGAGCAGTGAGAAAGGGACTCACGTCTGAGTATACCCCTGCCACACCTATAGTGGCCAAAAACGATTTACAAAAAGGGGGTGGTGATGAACAGAGTGTCTGAGTTAAACAGACCACTCTTACCCAGTCCAAAGATCAGGGCTTGATCCATCACCGTTATTTATCTCACTGCCCCATCCCAGCTCAGAACCTGGCTATATGCAAATCAGTCTGTCCCTGGCCCAGTGCATCATGGGAACAGGGCAGACTAAACTACCAAGCCAATTCTTCACCAGAAAGGAGACAAGCTACCGGGGACCGGTTTCTGGCATTTCAGCCTTCTTCGGCCCGGCTTGCTTGAATCCTGATGGAGCAGTGAGAAAGGGACTCATGTCTGAGTATACCCTGCCACACCTATAGTGGCCAAAAACGATTTACAAAAAGGGGGTGGTGATGAACAGAGTGTCTGAGTTAAACAGACCACTCTTACCCAGTCCAAAGATCAGGGCTTGATCCATCACCGTTATTTATCTCACTGCCCCATCCCAGCTCAGAACCTGGCTATATGCAAATCAGTCTGTCCCTGGCCCAGTGCATCATGGGAACAGGGCAGACTAAACTACCAAGCCAATTCTTCACCAGAAAGGAGACAAGCTACCGGGGACCGGTTTCTGGCATTTCAGCCTTCTTCGGCCCGGCTTGCTTGAATCCTGATGGAGCAGTGAGAAAGGGACTCATGTCTGAGTATACCCTGCCACACCTATAGTGGCCAAAAACGATTTACAAAAAGGGGGTGGTGATGAACAGAGTGTCTGAGTTAAACAGACCACTCTTACCCAGTCCAAAGATCAGGCCTTGATCCATCACCGTTATTTATCTCACTGCCCATCCCAGCTCAGAACCTGGCTATATGCAAATCAGTCTGTCCCTGGCCCAGTGCATCATGGGAACAGGGCAGACTAAACTACCAAGCCAATTCTTCACCAGAAAGGAGACAAGCTACCGGGGACCGGTTTCTGGCATTTCAGCCTTCTTCGGCCCGGCTTGCTTGAATCCTGATGGAGCAGTGAGAAAGGGACTCATGTCTGAGTATACCCTGCCACACCTATAGTGGCCAAAAACGATTTACAAAAAGGGGGTGGTGATGAACAGAGTGTCTGAGTTAAACAGACCACTCTTACCCCAGTCCAAAGATCAGGGCTTGATCCATCACCGTTATTTATCTCACTGCCCCATCCCAGCTCAGAACCTGGCTATATGCAAATCAGTCTGTCCCTGGCCCAGTGCATCATGGGAACAGGGCAGACTAAACTACCAAGCCAATTCTTCACCAGAAAGGAGACAAGCTACCGGGGACCGGTTTCTGGCATTTCAGCCTTCTTCGGCCCGCTTGCTTGAATCCTGATGGAGCAGTGAGAAAGGGACTCATGTCTGAGTATACCCTGCCACACCTATAGTGGCCAAAAAACGATTTACAAAAAGGGGGTGGTGATGAACAGAGTGTCTGAGTTAAACAGACCACTCTTACCCAGTCCAAAGATCAGGGCTTGATCCATCACCGTTATTTATCTCACTGCCCCATCCCAGCTCAGAACCTGGCTATATGCAAATCAGTCTGTCCCTGGCCCAGTGCATCATGGGAACAGGGCAGACTAAACTACCAAGCCAATTCTTCACCAGAAAGGAGACAAGCTACCGGGGACCGGTTTCTGGCATTTCAGCCTTCTTCGGCCCGGCTTGCTTGAATCCTGATGGAGCAGTGAGAAAGGGACTCATGTCTGAGTATACCCTGCCACACCTATAGTGGCCAAAAACGATTTACAAAAAGGGGGTGGTGATGAACAGAGTGTCTGAGTTAAACAGACCACTCTTACCCAGTCCAAAGATCAGGGCTTGATCCATCACCGTTATTTATCTCACTGCCCCATCCCAGCTCAGAACCTGGCTATATGCAAATCAGTCTGTCCCTGGCCCAGTGCATCATGGGAACAGGGCAGACTAAACTACCAAGCCAATTCTTCACCAGAAAGGAGACAAGCTACCGGGGACCGGTTTCTGGCATTTCAGCCTTCTTCCGCCCGGACTTGCTTGAATCCTGATGGAGCAGTGAGAAAGGGACTCATGTCTGAGTATACCCTGCCACACCTATAGTGGCCAAAAACGATTTACAAAAAGGGGGTGGTGATGAACAGAGTGTCTGAGTTAAACAGACCACTCTTACCCAGTCCAAAGATCAGGGCTTGATCCATCACCGTTATTTATCTCACTGCCCCATCCCAGCTCAGAACCTGGCTATATGCAAATCAGTCTGTCCCTGGCCCAGTGCATCATGGGAACAGGGCAGACTAAACTACCAAGCCAATTCTTCACCAGAAAGGAGACAAGCTACCGGGGACCGGATTCTGGCATTTCAGCCTTCTTTGGCCCGGCTTGCTTGAATCCTGATGGAGCAGTGAGAAAGGGACTCATGTCTGAGTATACCCTGCCACACCTATAGTGGCCAAAAACGATTTACAAAAAGGGGGTGGTGATGAACAGAGTGTCTGAGTTAAACAGACCACTCTTACCCAGTCCAAAGATCAGGGCTTGATCCATCACCGTTATTTATCTCACTGCCCCATCCCAGCTCAGAACCTGGCTATATGCAAATCAGTCTGTCCCTGGCCCAGTGCATCATGGGAACAGGGCAGACTAAACTACCAAGCCAATTCTTCACCAGAAAGGAGACAAGCTACCGGGGACCGGTTTCTGGCATTTCAGCCTTCTTCGGCCCGGCTTGCTTGAATCCTGATGGAGCAGTGAGAAAGGGACTCATGTCTGAGTATACCCTGCCACACCTATAGTGGCCAAAAACGATTTACAAAAAGGGGGTGGTGATGAACAGAGTGTCTGAGTTAAACAGACCACTCTTACCCAGTCCAAAGATCAGGGCTTGATCCATCACCGTTATTTATCTCACTGCCCCATCCCAGCTCAGAACCTGGCTATATGCAAATCAGTCTGTCCCTGGCCCAGTGCATCATGGGAACAGGGCAGACTAAACTACCAAGCCAATTCTTCACCAGAAAGGAGGCAAGCTACCGGGGACCGGTTTCTGGCATTTCAGCCTTCTTCGGCCCGGCTTGCTTGAATCCTGATGGAGCAGTGAGAAAGGGACTCATGTCTGAGTATACCCTGCCACACCTATAGTGGCCAAAAACGATTTACAAAAAGGGGGTGGTGATGAACAGAGTGTCTGAGTTAAACAGACCACTCTTACCCAGTCCAAAGATCAGGGCTTGATCCATCACCGTTATTTATCTCACTGCCCCATCCCAGCTCAGAACCTGGCTATATGCAAATCAGTCTGTCCCTGGCCCAGTGCATCATGGGAACAGGGCAGACTAAACTACCATGCCAATTCTTCACCAGAAAGGAGACAAGCTACCGGGGACCGGTTTCTGGCATTTCAGCCTTCTTCGGCCCGGCTTGCTTGAATCCTGATGGAGCAGTGAGAAAGGGACTCATGTCTGAGTATACCCTGCCACACCTATAGTGGCCAAAAACGATTTACAAAAAGGGGGTGGTGATGAACAGAGTGTCTGAGTTAAACAGACCACTCTTACCCAGTCCAAAGATCAGGGCTTGATCCATCACCGTTATTTATCTCACTGCCCCATCCCAGCTCAGAACCTGGCTATATGCAAATCAGTCTGTCCCTGGCCCAGTGCATCATGGGAACAGGGCAGATTAAACTACCAAGCCAATTCTTCACCAGAAAGGAGACAAGCTACCGGGGACCGGTTTCTGGCATTTCAGCCTTCTTCGGCCCGGCTTGCTTGAATCCTGATGGAGCAGTGAGAAAGGGACTCATGTCTGAGTATACCCTGCCACACCTATAGTGGCCAAAAACGATTTACAAAAAGGGGGTGGTGATGAACAGAGTGTCTGAGTTAAACATACCACTCTTACCCAGTCCAAAGATCAGGGCTTGATCCATCACCGTTATTTATCTCACTGCCCCATCCCAGCTCAGAACCTGGCTATATGCAAATCAGTCTGTCCCTGGCCCAGTGCATCATGGGAACAGGGCAGACTAAACTACCAAGCCAATTCTTCACCAGAAAGGAGACAAGCTACCGGGGACCGGTTTCTGGCATTTCAGCCTTCTTCGGCCCGGCTTGCTTGAATCCTGATGGAGCAGTGAGAAAGGGACTCATGTCTGAGTATACCCTGCCACACCAATAGTGGCCAAAAATGATTTACAAAAAGGGGGTGGTGATGAACAGAGTGTCTGAGTTAAAGAGACCACTCTTACCCAGTCCAAAGGTCAGGGCTTGATCCATCACCGTTATTTATCTCACTGCCCCATCCCAGCTCAGAACCTGGCTATATGCAAATCAGTCTGTCCCTGGCCCAGTGCATCATGGGAACAGGGCAGACTAAACTACCAAGCCAATTCTTCACCAGAAAGGAGACAAGCTACCGGGGACCAGTTTCTGGCATTTCAGCCTTCTTCGGCCCGGCTTGCTTGAATCCTGATGGAGCAGTGAGAAAGGGACTCATGTCTGAGTATACCCTGCCACACCTATAGTGGCCAAAACGATTTACAAAAAGGGGGTGGTGATGAACAGAGTGTCTGAGTTAAACAGACCACTCTTACCCAGTCCAAAGATCAGGGCTTGATCCATCACCGTTATTTATCTCACTGCCCCATCCCAGCTCAGAACCTGGCTATATGCAAATCAGTCTGTCCCTGGCCCAGTGCATCATGGGAACAGGGCAGACTAAACTACCAAGCCAATTCTTCACCAGAAAGGAGACAAGCTACCGGGGACCGGTTTCTGGCATTTCAGCCTTCTTCGGCCCGGCTTGCTTGAATCCTGATGGAGCAGTGAGAAAGGGACTCATGTCTGAGTATACCCTGCCACACCTATAGTGGCCAAAAACGATTTACAAAAAGGGGGTGGTGATGAACAGAGTATCTGAGTTAAACAGACCACTCTTACCCAGTCCAAAGATCAGGGCTTGATCCATCACCGTTATTTATCTCACTGCCCCATCCCAGCTCAGAACCTGGCTATATGCAAATCAGTCTGTCCCTGGCCCAGTGCATCATGGGAACAGGGCAGACTAAACTACCAAGCCAATTCTTCACCAGAAAGGAGACAAGCTACCGGGGACCGGTTTCTGGCATTTCAGCCTTCTTCGGCCCGGCTTGCTTGAATCCTGATGGAGCAGTGAGAAAGGGACTCATGTCTGAGTATACCCTGCCACACCTATAGTGGCCAAAAACGATTTACAAAAAGGGGGTGGTGATGAACAGAGTGTCTGAGTTAAACAGACCACTCTTACCCAGTCCAAAGATCAGGGCTTGATCCATCACCGTTATTTATCTCACTGCCCCATCCCAGCTCAGAACCTGGCTATATGCAAATCAGTCTGTCCCTGGCCCAGTGCATCATGGGAACAGGGCAGACTAAACTACCAAGCCAATTCTTCACCAGAAAGGAGACAAGCTACCGGGGACCGGTTTCTGGCATTTCAGCCTTCTTCGGCCCGGCTTGCTTGAATCCTGATGGAGCAGTGAGAAAGGGACTCATGTCTGAGTATACCCTGCCACACCTATAGTGGCCAAAAACGATTTACAAAAAGGGGGTGGTGATGAACAGAGTGTCTGAGTTAAACAGACCACTCTTACCCAGTCCAAAGATCAGGGCTTGATCCATCACCGTTATTTATCTCACTGCCCCATCCCAGGTCAGAACCTGGCTATATGCAAATCAGTCTGTCCCTGGCCCAGTGCATCATGGGAACAGGGCAGACTAAACTACCAAGCCAAGTCTTCACCAGAAAGGAGACAAGCTACCGGGGACCGGTTTCTGGCATTTCAGCCTTCTTCGGCCCGGCTTGCTTGAATCCTGATGGAGCAGTGAGAAAGGGACTCATGTCTGAGTATACCCTGCCACACCTATAGTGGCCAAAAACGATTTACAAAAAGGGGGTGGTGATGAACAGAGTGTCTGAGTTAAACAGACCACTCTTACCCAGTCCAAAGATCAGGGCTTGATCCATCACCGTTATTTATCTCACTGCCCCATCCCAGCTCAGAACCTGGCTATATGCAAATCAGTCTGTCCCTGGCCCAGTGCATCATGGGAACAGGGCAGACTAAACTACCAAGCCAATTCTTCACCAGAAAGGAGACAAGCTACCGGGGACTGGTTTCTGGCATTTCAGCCTTCTTCGGCCCGGCTTGCTTGAATCCTGATGGAGCAGTGAGAAAGGGACTCATGTCTGAGTATACCCTGCCACACCTATAGTGGCCAAAAACGATTTACAAAAAGGGGGTGGTGATGAACAGAGTGTCTGAGTTAAACAGACCACTCTTACCCAGTCCAAAGATCAGGGCTTGATCCATCACCGTTATTTATCTCACTGCCCCATCCCAGCTCAGAACCTGGCTATATGCAAATCAGTCTGTCCCTGGCCCAGTGCATCATGGGAACAGGGCAGACTAAACTACCAAGCCAATTCTTCACCAGAAAGGAGACAAGCTACCGGGGACCGGTTTCTGGCATTTCAGCCTTCTTCGGCCCGGCTTGCTTGAATCCTGATGGAGCAGTGAGAAAGGGACTCATGTCTGAGTATACCCTGCCACACCTATAGTGGCCAAAAACGATTTACAAAAAGGGGGTGGTGATGAACAGAGTGTCTGAGTTAAACAGACCACTCTTACCCAGTCCAAAGATCAGGGCTTGATCCATCACCGTTATTTATCTCACTGCCCCATCCCAGCTCAGAACCTGGCTATATGCAAATCAGTCTGTCCCTGGCCCAGTGCATCATGGGAACAGGGCAGACTAAACTACCAAGCCAATTCTTCACCAGAAAGGAGACAAGCTACCGGGGACCGGTTTCTGGCATTTCAGCCTTCTTCCGCCCGGCTTGCTTGAATCCTGATGGAGCAGTGAGAAAGGGACTCATGTCTGAGTATACCCTGCCACACCTATAGTGGCCAAAAACGATTTACAAAAAGGGGGTGGTGATGAACAGAGTGTCTGAGTTAAACAGACAACTCTTACCCAGTCCAAAGATCAGGGCTTGATCCATCACCGTTATTTATCTCACTGCCCCATCCCAGCTCAGAACCTGGCTATATGCAAATCAGTCTGTCCCTGGCCCAGTGCATCATGGGAACAGGGCAGACTAAACTACCAAGCCAATTCTTCACCAGAAAGGAGACAAGCTACCGGGGACCGGTTTCTGGCATTTCAGCCTTCTTCGGCCCGGCTTGCTTGAATCCTGATGGAGCAGTGAGAAAGGGACTCATGTCTGAGTATACCCTGCCACACCTATAGTGGCCAAAAACGATTTACAAAAAGGGGGTGGTGATGAACAGAGTGTCTGAGTTAAACAGACCACTCTTACCCAGTCCAAAGGTCAGGGCTTGATCCATCACCGTTATTTATCTCACTGCCCCATCCCAGCTCAGAACCTGGCTATATGCAAATCAGTCTGTCCCTGGCCCAGTGCATCATGGGAACAGGGCAGACTAAACTACCAAGCCAATTCTTCACCAGAAAGGAGACAAGCTACCGGGGGCCGGTTTCTGGCATTTCAGCCTTCTTCGGCCCGGCTTGCTTGAATCCTGATGGAGCAGTGAGAAAGGGACTCATGTCTGAGTATACCCTGCCACACCTATAGTGGTCAAAAACGATTTACAAAAAGGGGGTGGTGATGAACAGAGTGTCTGAGTTAAACAGACCACTCTTACCCAGTCCAAAGATCAGGGCTTGATCCATCACCGTTATTTATCTCACTGCCCCATCCCAGCTCAGAACCTGGCTATATGCAAATCAGTCTGTCCCTGGCCCAGTGAATCATGGGAACAGGGCAGACTAAACTACCAAGCCAATTCTTCACCAGAAAGGAGACAAGATACCGGGGACCGGTTTCTGGCATTTCAGCGTTCTTCGGCCCGGCTTGCTTGAATCCTGATGGAGCAGTGAGAAAGGGACTCATGTCTGAGTATACCCTGCCACACCTATAGTGGCCAAAAACGATTTACAAAAAGGGGGTGGTGATGAACAGAGTGTCTGAGTTAAACAGACCACTCTTACCCAGTCCAAAGATCAGGGCTTGATCCATCACCGTTATTTATCTCACTGCCCCATCCCAGCTCAGAACCTGGCTATATGCAAATCAGTCTGTCCCTGGCCCAGTGCATCATGGGAACAGGGCAGACTAAACTACCAAGCCAATTCTTCACCAGAAAGGAGACAAGCTACCGGGGACCGGTTTCTGGCATTTCAGCCTTCTTCGGCCCGGCTTGCTTGAATCCTGATGGAGCAGTGAGAAAGGGACTCATGTCTGAGTATACCCTGCCACACCTATAGTGGCCAAAAACGATTTACAAAAAGGGGGTGGTGATGAACAGAGTGTCTGAGTTAAACAGACCACTCTTACCCAGTCCAAAGATCAGGGCTTGATCCATCACCGTTATTTATCTCACTGCCCCATCCCAGCTCAGAACCTGGCTATATGCAAATCAGTCTGTCCCTGGCCCAGTGCATCATGGGAACAGGGCAGACTAAACTACCAAGCCAATTCTTCACCAGAAAGGAGACAAGCTACCGGGGACCGGTTTCTGGCATTTCAGCCTTCTTCGGCCCGGCTTGCTTGAATCCTGATGGAGCAGTGAGAAAGGGACTCATGTCTGAGTATACCCTGCCACACCTATAGTGGCCAAAAACGATTTACAAAAAGGGGGTGGTGATGAACAGAGTGTCTGAGTTAAACAGACCACTCTTACCCAGTCCAAAGATCAGGGCTTGATCCATCACCGTTATTTATCTCACTGCCCCATCCCAGCTCAGAACCTGGCTATATGCAAATCAGTCTGTCCCTGGCCCAGTGCATCATGGGAACAGGGCAGACTAAACTACCAAGCCAATTCTTCACCAGAAAGGAGACAAGCTACCGGGGACCAGTTTCTGGCATTTCAGCCTTCTTCGGCCCGGCTTGCTTGAATCCTGATGGAGCAGTGAGAAAGGGACTCATGTCTGAGTATACCCTGCCACACCTATAGTGGCCAAAAACGATTTACAAAAAGGGGGTGGTGATGAACAGAGTGTCTGAGTTAAACAGACCACTCTTACCCAGTCCAAAGATCAGGGCTTGATCCATCACCGTTATTTATCTCACTGCCCCATCCCAGCTCAGAACCTGGCTATATGCAAATCAGTCTGTCCCTGGCCCAGTGCATCATGGGAACAGGGCAGACTAAACTACCAAGCCAATTCTTCACCAGAAAGGAGACAAGCTACCGGGGACCGGTTTCTGGCATTTCAGCCTTCTTCGGCCCGGCTTGCTTAAATCCTGATGGAGCAGTGAGAAAGGGACTCATGTCTGAGTATACCCTGCCACACCTATAGTGGCCAAAAACGATTTACAAAAAGGGGGTGGTGATGAACAGAGTGTCTGAGTTAAACAGACCACTCTTACCCAGTCCAAAGATCAGGGCTTGATCCATCACCGTTATTTATCTCACTGCCCCATCCCAGCTCAGAACCTGGCTATATGCAAATCAGTCTGTCCCTGGCCCAGTGCATCATGGGAACAGGGCAGACTAAACTACCAAGCCAATTCTTCACCAGAAAGGAGACAAGCTACCGGGGACCGGATTCTGGCATTTCAGCCTTCTTTGGCCCGGCTTGCTTGAATCCTGATGGAGCAGTGAGAAAGGGACTCATGTCTGAGTATACCCTGCCACACCTATAGTGGCCAAAAACGATTTACAAAAAGGGGGTGGTGATGAACAGAGTGTCTGAGTTAAACAGACCACTCTTACCCAGTCCAAAGATCAGGGCTTGATCCATCACCGTTATTTATCTCACTGCCCCATCCCAGCTCAGAACCTGGCTATATGCAAATCAGTCTGTCCCTGGCCCAGTGCATCATGGGAACAGGGCAGACTAAACTACCAAGCCAATTCTTCACCAGAAAGGAGACAAGCTACCGGGGACCGGTTTCTGGCATTTCAGCCTTCTTCGGCCCGGCTTGCTTGAATCCTGATGGAGCAGTGAGAAAGGGACTCATGTCTGAGTATACCCTGCCACACCTATAGTGGCCAAAAACGATTTACAAAAAGGGGGTGGTGATGAACAGAGTGTCTGAGTTAAACAGACCACTCTTACCCAGTCCAAAGATCAGGGCTTGATCCATCACCGTTATTTATCTCACTGCCCCATCCCAGCTCAGAACCTGGCTATATGCAAATCAGTCTGTCCCTGGCCCAGTGCATCATGGGAACAGGGCAGACTAAACTACCAAGCCAATTCTTCACCAGAAAGGAGGCAAGCTACCGGGGACCGGTTTCTGGCATTTCAGCCTTCTTCGGCCCGGCTTGCTTGAATCCTGATGGAGCAGTGAGAAAGGGACTCATGTCTGAGTATACCCTGCCACACCTATAGTGGCCAAAAACGATTTACAAAAAGGGGGTGGTGATGAACAGAGTGTCTGAGTTAAACAGACCACTCTTACCCAGTCCAAAGATCAGGGCTTGATCCATCACCGTTATTTATCTCACTGCCCCATCCCAGCTCAGAACCTGGCTATATGCAAATCAGTCTGTCCCTGGCCCAGTGCATCATGGGAACAGGGCAGACTAAACTACCAAGCCAATTCTTCACCAGAAAGGAGACAAGCTACCGGGGACCGGTTTCTGGCATTTCAGCCTTCTTCGGCCCGGCTTGCTTGAATCCTGATGGAGCAGTGAGAAAGGGACTCATGTCTGAGTATACCCTGCCACACCTATAGTGGCCAAAAACGATTTACAAAAAGGGGGTGGTGATGAACAGAGTGTCTGAGTTAAACAGACCACTCTTACCCAGTCCAAAGATCAGGGCTTGATCCATCACCGTTATTTATCTCACTGCCCCATCCCAGCTCAGAACCTGGCTATATGCAAATCAGTCTGTCCCTGGCCCAGTGCATCATGGGAACAGGGCAGATTAAACTACCAAGCCAATTCTTCACCAGAAAGGAGACAAGCTACCGGGGACCGGTTTCTGGCATTTCAGCCTTCTTCGGCCCGGCTTGCTTGAATCCTGATGGAGCAGTGAGAAAGGGACTCATGTCTGAGTATACCCTGCCACACCTATAGTGGCCAAAAACGATTTACAAAAAGGGGGTGGTGATGAACAGAGTGTCTGAGTTAAACAGACCACTCTTACCCAGTCCAAAGATCAGGGCTTGATCCATCACCGTTATTTATCTCACTGCCCCATCCCAGCTCAGAACCTGGCTATATGCAAATCAGTCTGTCCCTGGCCCAGTGCATCATGGGAACAGGGCAGACTAAACTACCAAGCCAATTCTTCACCAGAAAGGAGACAAGCTACCGGGGACCGGTTTCTGGCATTTCAGCCTTCTTCGGCCCGGCTTGCTTGAATCCTGATGGAGCAGTGAGAAAGGGACTCATGTCTGAGTATACCCTGCCACACCAATAGTGGCCAAAAATGATTTACAAAAAGGGGGTGGTGATGAACAGAGTGTCTGAGTTAAAGAGACCACTCTTACCCAGTCCAAAGGTCAGGGCTTGATCCATCACCGTTATTTATCTCACTGCCCCATCCCAGCTCAGAACCTGGCTATATGCAAATCAGTCTGTCCCTGGCCCAGTGCATCATGGGAACAGGGCAGACTAAACTACCAAGCCAATTCTTCACCAGAAAGGAGACAAGCTACCGGGGACCAGTTTCTGGCATTTCAGCCTTCTTCGGCCCGGCTTGCTTGAATCCTGATGGAGCAGTGAGAAAGGGACTCATGTCTGAGTATACCCTGCCACACCTATAGTGGCCAAAACGATTTACAAAAAGGGGGTGGTGATGAACAGAGTGTCTGAGTTAAACAGACCACTCTTACCCAGTCCAAAGATCAGGGCTTGATCCATCACCGTTATTTATCTCACTGCCCCATCCCAGCTCAGAACCTGGCTATATGCAAATCAGTCTGTCCCTGGCCCAGTGCATCATGGGAACAGGGCAGACTAAACTACCAAGCCAATTCTTCACCAGAAAGGAGACAAGCTACCGGGGACCGGTTTCTGGCATTTCAGCCTTCTTCGGCCCGGCTTGCTTGAATCCTGATGGAGCAGTGAGAAAGGGACTCATGTCTGAGTATACCCTGCCACACCTATAGTGGCCAAAAACGATTTACAAAAAGGGGGTGGTGATGAACAGAGTATCTGAGTTAAACAGACCACTCTTACCCAGTCCAAAGATCAGGGCTTGATCCATCACCGTTATTTATCTCACTGCCCCATCCCAGCTCAGAACCTGGCTATATGCAAATCAGTCTGTCCCTGGCCCAGTGCATCATGGGAACAGGGCAGACTAAACTACCAAGCCAATTCTTCACCAGAAAGGAGACAAGCTACCGGGGACCGGTTTCTGGCATTTCAGCCTTCTTCGGCCCGGCTTGCTTGAATCCTGATGGAGCAGTGAGAAAGGGACTCATGTCTGAGTATACCCTGCCACACCTATAGTGGCCAAAAACGATTTACAAAAAGGGGGTGGTGATGAACAGAGTGTCTGAGTTAAACAGACCACTCTTACCCAGTCCAAAGATCAGGGCTTGATCCATCACCGTTATTTATCTCACTGCCCCATCCCAGCTCAGAACCTGGCTATATGCAAATCAGTCTGTCCCTGGCCCAGTGCATCATGGGAACAGGGCAGACTAAACTACCAAGCCAATTCTTCACCAGAAAGGAGACAAGCTACCGGGGACCGGTTTCTGGCATTTCAGCCTTCTTCGGCCCGGCTTGCTTGAATCCTGATGGAGTAGTGAGAAAGGGACTCATGTCTGAGTATACCCTGCCACACCTATAGTGGCCAAAAACGATTTACAAAAAGGGGGTGGTGATGAACAGAGTGTCTGAGTTAAACAGACCACTCTTACCCAGTCCAAAGATCAGGGCTTGATCCATCACCGTTATTTATCTCACTGCCCCATCCCAGGTCAGAACCTGGCTATATGCAAATCAGTCTGTCCCTGGCCCAGTGCATCATGGGAACAGGGCAGACTAAACTACCAAGCCAAGTCTTCACCAGAAAGGAGACAAGCTACCGGGGACCGGTTTCTGGCATTTCAGCCTTCTTCGGCCCGGCTTGCTTGAATCCTGATGGAGCAGTGAGAAAGGGACTCATGTCTGAGTATACCCTGCCACACCTATAGTGGCCAAAAACGATTTACAAAAAGGGGGTGGTGATGAACAGAGTGTCTGAGTTAAACAGACCACTCTTACCCAGTCCAAAGATCAGGGCTTGATCCATCACCGTTATTTATCTCACTGCCCCATCCCAGGTCAGAACCTGGCTATATGCAAATCAGTCTGTCCCTGGCCCAGTGCATCATGGGAACAGGGCAGACTAAACTACCAAGCCAATTCTTCACCAGAAAGGAGACAAGCTACCGGGGACCGGTTTCTGGCATTTCAGCCTTCTTCGGCCCGGCTTGCTTGAATCCTGATGGAGCAGTGAGAAAGGGACTCATGTCTGAGTATACCCTGCCACACCTATAGTGGCCAAAAACGATTTACAAAAAGGGGGTGGTGATGAACAGAGTGTCTGAGTTAAACAGACCACTCTTACCCAGTCCAAAGATCAGGGCTTGATCCATCACCGTTATTTATCTCACTGCCCCATCCCAGCTCAGAACCTGGCTATATGCAAATCAGTCTGTCCCTGGCCCAGTGCATCATGGGAACAGGGCAGACTAAACTACCAAGCCAATTCTTCACCAGAAAGGAGACAAGCTACCGGGGACCGGTTTCTGGAATTTCAGCCTTCTTCGGCCCGGCTTGCTTGAATCCTGATGGAGCAGTGAGAAAGGGACTCATGTCAGAGTATACCCTGCCACACCTATAGTGGCCAAAAACGATTTACAAAAAGGGGGTGGTGATGAACAGAGTGTCTGAGTTAAACAGACCACTCTTACCCAGTCCAAAGATCAGGTCTTGATCCATCACCGTTATTTATCTCACTGCCCCATCCCAGGTCAGAACCTGGCTATATGCAAATCAGTCTGTCCCTGGCCCAGTGCATCATGGAAACAGGGCAGACTAAACGACCAAGCCAATTCTTCACCAGAAAGGAGACAAGCTACCGGGGACCGGTTTCTGGCATTTCAGCCTTCTTCGGCCCGGCTTGCTTGAATCCTGATGGAGCAGTGAGAAAGGGACTCATGTCTGAGTATACCCTGCCACACCTATAGTGGCCAAAAACGATTTACAAAAAGGGGGTGGTGATGAACAGAGTGTCTGAGTTAAACAGACCACTCTTACCCAGTCCAAAGATCAGGGCTTGATCCATCACCGTTATTTATCTCACTGCCCCATCCCAGCTCAGAACCTGGCTATATGCAAATCAGTCTGTCCCTGGCCCAGTGCATCATGGGAACAGGGCAGACTAAACTACCAAGCCAATTCTTCACCAGAAAGGAGACAAGCTACCGGGGACCGGTTTCTGGCATTTCAGCCTTCTTCGGCCCGGCTTGCTTGAATCCTGATGGAGCAGTGAGAAAGGGACTCACGTCTGAGTATACCCTGCCACACCTATAGTGGCCAAAAACGATTTACAAAAAGGGGGTGGTGATGAACAGAGTGTCTGAGTTAAACAGACCACTCTTACCCAGTCCAAAGATCAGGGCTTGATCCATCACCGTTATTTATCTCACTGCCCCATCCCAGCTCAGAACCTGGCTATATGCAAATCAGTCTGTCCCTGGCCCAGTGCATCATGGGAACAGGGCAGACTAAACTACCAAGCCAATTCTTCACCAGAAAGGAGACAAGCTACCGGGGACCGGTTTCTGGCATTTCAGCCTTCTTCGGCCCGGCTTGCTTGAATCCTGATGGAGCAGTGAGAAAGGGACTCATGTCTGAGTATACCCTGCTACACCTATAGTGGCCAAAAACGATTTACAAAAAGGGGGTGGTGATGAACAGAGTGTCTGAGTTAAACAGACCACTCTTACCCAGTCCAAAGATCAGGGCTTGATCCATCACCGTTATTTATCTCACTGCCCCATCCCAGCTCAGAACCTGGCTATATGCAAATAAGTCTGTCCCTGGCCCAGTGCATCATGGGAACAGGGCAGACTAAACTACCAAGCCAATTCTTCACCAGAAAGGAGACAACGCTACCGGGGACCGGTTTCTGGCATTTCAGCCTTCTTCGGCCCGGCTTGCTTGAATCCTGATGGAGCAGTGAGAAAGGGACTCATGTCTGAGTATACCCTGCCACACCTATAGTGGCCAAAAACGATTTACAAAAAGGGGGTGGTGATGAACAGAGTGTCTGAGTTAAACAGACCACTCTTACCCAGTCCAAAGATCAGGGCTTGATCCATCACCGTTATTTATCTCACTGCCCCATCCCAGCTCAGAACCTGGCTATATGCAAATCAGTCTGTCCCTGGCCCAGTGCATAATGGGAACAGGGCAGACTAAACTACCAAGCCAATTCTTCACCAGAAAGGAGACAAGCTACCGGGGACCGGTTTCTGGCATTTCAGCCTTCTTCGGCCCGGCTTGCTTGAATCCTGATGGAGCAGTGAGAAAGGGACTCATGTCTGAGTATACCCTGCCACACCTATAGTGGCCAAAAACGATTTACAAAAAGGGGGTGGTGATGAACAGAGTGTCTGAGTTAAACAGACCACTCTTACCCAGTCCAAAGATCAGGGCTTGATCCATCACCGTTATTTATCTCACTGCCCCATCCCAGCTCAGAACCTGGCTATATGCAAATCAGTCTGTCCCTGGCCCAGTGCATAATGGGAACAGGGCAGACTAAACTACCAAGCCAATTCTTCACCAGAAAGGAGACAAGCTACCGGGGACCAGTTTCTGGCATTTCAGCCTTCTTCGGCCCGGCTTGCTTGAATCCTGATGGAGCAGTGAGAAAGGGACTCATGTCTGAGTATGCCCTGCCACACCTATAGTGGCCAAAAACGATTTACAAAAAGGGGGTGGTGATGAACAGAGTGTCTGAGTTAAACAGACCACTCTTACCCAGTCCAAAGATCAGGTCTTGACCCATCACCGTTATTTATCTCACTGCCCCATCCCAGGTCAGAACCTGGCTATATGCAAATCAGTCTGTCCCTGGCCCAGTGGATCATGGGAACAGGGCAGACTAAACTACCAAGCCAATTCTTCACCAGAAAGGAGACAAGCTACCGGGGACCGGTTTCTGGCATTTCAGCCTTCTTCGGCCCGGCTTGCTTGAATCCTGATGGAGCAGTGAGAAAGGGACTCATGTCTGAGTATACCCTGCCACACCTATAGTGGCCAAAAACGATTTACAAAAAGGGGGTGGTGATGAACAGAGTGTCTGAGTTAAACAGACCACTCTTACCCAGTCCAAAGATCAGGGCTTGATTCATCACCGTTATTTATCTCACTGCCCCATCCCAGCTCAGAACCTGGCTATATGCAAATCAGTCTGTCCCTGGCCCAGTGCATCATGGGAACAGGGCAGACTAAACTACCAAGCCAATTCTTCACCAGAAAGGAGACAAGCTACCGGGGACCGGTTTCTGGCATTTCAGCCTTCTTCGGCCCGGCTTGCTTGAATCCTGATGTAGCAGTGAGAAAGGGACTCATGTCTGAGTATACCCTGCCACACCTATAGTGGCCAAAAACGATTTACAAAAAGGGGGTGGTGATGAACAGAGTGTCTGAGTTAAACAGACCACTCTTACCCAGTCCAAAGATCAGGGCTTGATCCATCACCGTTATTTATCTCACTGCCCCATCCCAGCTCAGAACCTGGCTATATGCAAATCAGTCTGTCCCTGGCCCAGTGCATCATGGGAACAGGGCAGACTAAACTACCAAGCCAATTCTTCACCAGAAAGGAGACAAGCTACCGGGGACCGGTTTCTGGCATTTCAGCCTTCTTCGGCCCGGCTTGCTTGAATCCTGATGGGGCAGTGAGAAAGGGACTCATGTCTGAGTATACCCTGCCACACCTATAGTGGCCAAAAACGATTTACAAAAAGGGGGTGGTGATGAACAGAGTGTCTGAGTTAAACAGACCACTCTTACCCAGTCCAAAGATCAGGGCTTGATCCATCACCGTTATTTATCTCACTGCCACATCCCAGCTCAGAACCTGGCTATATGCAAATCAGTCTGTCCCTGGCCCAGTGCATCATGGGAACAGGGCAGACTAAACTACCAAGCCAATTCTTCACCAGAAAGGAGACAAGCTACCGGGGACCGGATTCTGGCATTTCAGCCTTCTTCGGCCCGGCTTGCTTGAATCCTGATGGAGCAGTGAGAAAGGGACTCATGTCTGAGTATACCCTGCCACACCTATAGTGGCCAAAAACGATTTACAAAAAGGGGGTGGTGATGAACAGAGTGTCTGAGTTAAACAGACCACTCTTACCCAGTCCAAAGATCAGGGCTTGATCCATCACCGTTATTTATCTCACTGCCCCATCCCAGCTCAGAACCTGGCTATATGCAAATCAGTCTGTCCCTGGCCCAGTGCTTCATGGGAACAGGGCAGACTAAACTACCAAGCCAATTCTTCACCAGAAAGGAGACAAGCTACCGGGGACCGGTTTCTGGCATTTCAGCCTTCTTCGGCCCGGCTTGCTTGAATCCTGATGGAGCAGTGAGAAAGGGACTCATGTCTGAGTATACCCTGCCACACCTATAGTGGCCAAAAACGATTTACAAAAAGGGGGTGGTGATGAACAGAGTGTCTGAGTTAAACAGACCACTCTTACCCAGTCCAAAGATCAGGGCTTGATCCATCACCGTTATTTATCTCACTGCCCCATCCCAGCTCAGAACCTGGCTATATGCAAATCAGTCTGTCCCTGGCCCAGTGCATCATGGGAACAGGGCAGACTAAACTACCAAGCCAATTCTTCACCAGAAAGGAGACAAGCTACCGGGGACCGGTTTCTGGCATTTCAGCCTTCTTCGGGCCGGCTTGCTTGAATCCTGATGGAGCAGTGAGAAAGGGACTCATGTCTGAGTATACCCTGCCACACCTATAGTGGCCAAAAACGATTTACAAAAAGGGGGTGGTGATGAACAGAGTGTCTGAGTTAAACAGACCACTCTTACCCAGTCCAAAGATCAGGGCTTGATCCATCACCGTTATTTATCTCACTGCCCCATCCCAGCTCAGAACTTGGCTATATGCAAATCAGTCTGTCCCTGGCCCAGTGCATCATGGGAACAGGGCAGACTAAACTACCAAGCCAATTCTTCACCAGAAAGGAGACAAGCTACTGGGGACCGGTTTCTGGCATTTCAGCCTTCTTCGGACCGGCTTGCTTGAATCCTGATGGAGCAGTGAGAAAGGGACTCATGTCTGAGTATACCCTGCCACACCTATAGTGGCCAAAAACGATTTACAAAAAGGGGGTGGTGATGAACAGAGTGTCTGAGTTAAACAGACCACTCTTACCCAGTCCAAAGATCAGGGCTTGATCCATCACAGTTATTTATCTCACTGCCCCATCCCAGCTCAGAACCTGGCTATATGCAAATCAGTCTGTCCCTGGCCCAGTGCATCATGGGAACAGGGCAGACTAAACTACCAAGCCAATTCTTCACCAGAAAGGAGACAAGCTACCGGGGACCGGTTTCTGGCATTTCAGCCTTCTTCGGCCCGGCTTGCTTGAATCCTGATGGAGCAGTGAGAAAGGGACTCATGTCTGAGTATACCCTGCTACACCTATAGTGGCCAAAAACGATTTACAAAAAAGGGGGTGGTGATGAACAGAGTGTCTGAGTTAAACAGACCACTCTTACCCAGTCCAAAGATCAGGGCTTGATCCATCACCGTTATTTATCTCACTGCCCCATACCAGCTCAGAACCTGGCTATATGCAAATCAGTCTGTCCCTGGCCCAGTGCATCATGGGAACAGGGCAGACTAAACTACCAAGCCAATTCTTCACCAGAAAGGAGACAAGCTACCGGGGACCGGTTTCTGGCATTTCAGCCTTCTTCGGCCCGGCTTGCTTGAATCCTGATGGAGCAGTGAGAAAGGGACTCATGTCTGAGTATACCCTGCCACACCTATAGTGGCCAAAAACGATTTACAAAAAGGGGGTGGTGATGAACAGAGTGTCTGAGTTAAACAGACCACTCTTACCCAGTCCAAAGATCAGGGCTTGATCAATCACCGTTATTTATCTCACTGCCCCATCCCAGCTCAGAACCTGGCTATATGCAAATCAGTCTGTCCCTGGCCCAGTGCATAATGGGAACAGGGCAGACTAAACTACCAAGCCAATTCTTCACCAGAAAGGAGACAAGCTACCGGGGACCGGTTTCTGGCATTTCAGCCTTCTTCGGCCCGGCTTACTTGAATCCTGATGGAGCAGTGAGAAAGGGACTCATGTCTGAGTATGCCCTGCCACACCTATAGTGGCCAAAAACGATTTACAAAAAGGGGGTGGTGATGAACAGAGTGTCTGAGTTAAACAGACCACTCTTACCCAGTCCAAAGATCAGGTCTTGATCCATCACCGTTATTTATCTCACTGCCCCATCCCAGGTCAGAACCTGGCTATATGCAAATCAGTCTGTCCCTGGCCCAGTGCATCATGGGAACAGGGCAGACTAAACTACCAAGCCAATTCTTCACCAGAAAGGAAACAAGCTACCGGGGACCGGTTTCTGGCATTTCAGCCTTCTTCGGCCCGGCTTGCTTGAATCCTGATGGAGCAGTGAGAAAGGGACTCATGTCTGAGTATACCCTGCCACACCTATAGTGGCCAAAGACGATTTACAAAAAGGGGGTGGTGATGAACAGAGTGTCTGAGTTAAACAGACCACTCTTACCCAGTCCAAAGATCAGGCCTTGATCCATCACCGTTATTTATCTCACTGCCCCATCCCAGCTCAGAACCTGGCTATATGCAAATCAGTCTGTCCCTGGCCCAGTGCATCATGGGAACAGGGCAGACTAAACTACCAAGCCAATTCTTCACCAGAAAGGAGACAAGCTACCGGGGACCGGTTTCTGGCATTTCAGCCTTCTTCGGCCCGGCTTGCTTGAATCCTGATGGAGCAGTGAGAAAGGGACTCATGTCTGAGTATACCCTGCCACACCTATAGTGGCCAAAAAAGATTTACAAAAAGGGGGTGGTGATGAACAGAGTGTCTGAGTTAAACAGACCACTCTTACCCAGTCCAAAGATCAGGGCTTGATCCATCACCATTATTTATCTCACTGCCCCATCCCAGCTCAGAACCTGGCTATATGCAAATCAGTCTGTCCCTGGCCCAGTGCATCATGGGAACAGGGCAGACTAAACTACCAAGCCAATTCTTCACCAGAAAGGAGACAAGCTACCGGGGACCGGTTTCTGGCATTTCAGCCTTCTTCGGCCCGGCTTGCTTGAATCCTGATGGAGCAGTGAGAAAGGGACTCATGTCTGAGTATACCCTGCCACACCTATAGTGGCCAAAAACGATTTACAAAAAGGGGGTGGTGATGAACAGAGTGTCTGAGTTAAACAGACCACTCTTACCCAGTCCAAAGATCAGGGCTTGATCCATCACCGTTATTTATCTCACTGCCCCATCCCAGCTCAGAACCTGGCTATATGCAAATCAGTCTGTCCCTGGCCCAGTGCATCATGGGAACAGGGCAGACTAAACTACCAAGCCAATTCTTCACCAGAAAGGAGACAAGCTACCGGGGACCGGTTTCTGGCATTTCAGCCTTCTTCGGCCCGGCTTGCTTGAATCCTGATGGAGCAGTGAGAAAGGGACTCATGTCTGAGTATACCCTGCTACACCTATAGTGCCAAAAACGATTTACAAAAAGGGGGTGGTGATGAACAGAGTGTCTGAGTTAAACAGACCACTCTTACGCAGTCCAAAGATCAGGGCTTGATCCATCACCGTTATTTATCTCACTGCCCCATCCCAGCTCAGAACCTGGCTATATGCAAATCAGTCTGTCCCTGGCCCAGTGCATCATGGGAACAGGGCAGACTAAACTACCAAGTCAATTCTTCACCAGAAAGGAGACAAGCTACCGGGGACCGGTTTCTGGCATTTCAGCCTTCTTCAGCCCGGCTTGCTTGAATGCTGATGGAGCAGTGAGAAAGGGACTCATGTCTGAGTATACCCTGCCACACCTATAGTGGCCAAAAACGATTTACAAAAAGGGGGTGGTGATGAACAGAGTGTCTGAGTTAAACAGACCACTCTTACCCAGTCCAAAGATCAGGGCTTGATCCATCACTGTTATTTATCTCACTGCCCCATCCCAGCTCAGAACCTGGCTATATGCAAATCAGTCTGTCCCTGGCCCAGTGCATAATGGGAACAGGGCAGACTAAACTACCAAGCCAATTCTTCACCAGAAAGGAGACAAGCTACCGGGGACCGGTTTCTGGCATTTCAGCCTTCTTCGGCCCGGCTTGCTTGAATCCTGATGGAGCAGTGAGAAAGGGACTCATGTCTGAGTATACCCTGCCACACCTATAGTGGCCAAAAACGATTTACAAAAAGGGGGTGGTGATGAACAGAGTGTCTGAGTTAAACAGACCACTCTTACCCAGTCCAAAGATCAGGGCTTGATCCATCACCGTTATTTATCTCACTGCCCCATCCCAGCTCAGAACCTGGCTATATGCAAATCATTCTGTCCCTGGCCCAGTGCATCATGGGAACAGGGCAGACTAAACTACCAAGCCAATTCTTCACCAGAAAGGAGACAAGCTACCGGGGACCGGTTTCTGGCATTTCAGCCTTCTTCGGCCCGGCTTGCTTGAATCCTGATGGAGCAGTGAGAAAGGGACTCATGTCTGAGTATACCCTGCCACACCTATAGTGGCCAAAAACGATTTACAAAAAGGGGGTGGTGATGAACAGAGTGTCTGAGTTAAACAGACCACTCTTACCCAGTCCAAAGATCAGGGCTTGATCCATCACCGTTATTTATCTCACTGCCCCATCCCAGCTCAGAACCTGGCTATATGCAAATCAGTCTGTCCCTGGCGCAGTGCATCATGGGAACAGGGCAGACTAAACTACCAAGCCAATTCTTCACCAGAAAGGAGACAAGCTACCGGGGACCGGTTTCTGGCATTTCAGCCTTCTTCGGCCCGGCTTGCTTGAATCCTGATGGAGCAGTGAGAAAGGGACTCATGTCTGAGTATACCCTGCCACACCTATAGTGGCCAAAAACGATTTACAAAAAGGGGGTGGTGATGAACAGAGTGTCTGAGTTAAACAGACCACTCTTACCCAGTCCAAAGATCAGGGCTTGATCCATCACCGTTATTTATCTCACTGCCCCATCCCAGCTCAGAACCTGGCTATATGCAAATCAGTCTGTCCCTGGCCCAGTGCATCATGGGAACAGGGCAGACTAAACTACCAAGCCAATTCTTCACCAGAAAGGAGACAAGCTACCGGGGACCGGTTTCTGGCATTTCAGCCTTCTTTGGCCCGGCTTGCTTGAATCCTGATGGAGCAGTGAGAAAGGGACTCATGTCTGAGTATACCCTGCCACACCTATAGTGGCCAAAAACGATTTACAAAAAGGGGGTGGTGATGAACAGAGTGTCTGAGTTAAACAGACCACTCTTACCCAGTCCAAAGATCAGGGCTTGATCCATCACCGTTATTTATCTCACTGCCCCATCCCAGGTCAGAACCTGGCTATATGCAAATCAGTCTGTCCCTGGCCCAGTGCATCATGGGAACAGGGCAGACTAAACTACCAAGCCAATTCTTTACCAGAAAGGAGACAAGCTACCGGGGACCGGTTTCTGGCATTTCAGCCTTCTTCGGCCCGGCTTGCTTGAATCCTGATGGAGCAGTGAGAAAGGGACTCATGTCTGAGTATACCCTGCCACAACTATAGTGGCCAAAAACGATTTACAAAAAGGGGGTGGTGATGAACAGAGTGTCTGAGTTAAACAGACCACTCTTACCCAGTCCAAAGATCAGGGCTTGATCCATCACCGTTATTTATCTCACTGCCCCATCCCAGCTCAGAACCTGGCTATATGCAAATCAGTCTGTCCCTGGCCCAGTGCATCATGGGAACAGGGCAGACTAAACTACCAAGCCAATTCTTCACCAGAAAGGAGACAAGCTACCGGGGACCGGTTTCTGGCATTTCAGCCTTCTTCGGCCCGGCTTGCTTGAATCCTGATGGAGCAGTGAGAAAGGGACTCATGTCTGAGTATACCCTGCCACACCTATAGTGGCCAAAAACGATTTACAAAAAGGGGGTGGTGATGAACAGAGTGTCTGAGTTAAACAGACCACTCTTACCCAGTCCAAAGATCAGGGCTTGATCCATCACCGTTATTTATCTCACTGCCCCATCCCAGCTCAGAACCTGGCTATATGCAAATCAGTCTGTCCCTGGCCCAGTGCATCATGGGAACAGGGCAGACTAAACTACCAAGCCAATTCTTCACCAGAAAGGAGACAAGCTACCGGGGACCGGTTTCTGGCATTTCAGCCTTCTTCGGCCCGGCTTGCTTGAATCCTGATGGAGCAGTGAGAAAGGGACTCATGTCTGAGTATACCCTGCCACACCTATAGTGGCCAAAAACGATTTACAAAAAGGGGGTGGTGATGAACAGAGTGTCTGAGTTAAACAGACCACTCTTACCCAGTCCAAAGATCAGGGCTTGATCCATCACCGTTATTTATCTCACTGCCCCATCCCAGCTCAGAACCTGGCTATATGCAAATCAGTCTGTCCCTGGCCCAGTGCATCATGAGAACAGGGCAGACTAAACTACCAAGCCAATTCTTCACCAGAAAGGAGACAAGCTACCGGGGACCGGTTTCTGGCATTTCAGCCTTCTTCGGCCCGGCTTGCTTGAATCCTGATGGAGCAGTGAGAAAGGGACTCATGTCTGAGTATACCCTGCCACACCTATAGTGGCCAAAAACGATTTACAAAAAGGGGGTGGTGATGAACAGAGTGTCTGAGTTAAACAGACCACTCTTACCCAGTCCAAAGATCAGGGCTTGATCCATCACAGTTATTTATCTCACTGCCCCATCCCAGCTCAGAACCTGGCTATATGCAAATCAGTCTGTCCCTGGCCCAGTGCATCATGGGAACAGGGCAGACTAAACTACCAAGCCAATTCTTCACCAGAAAGGAGACAAGCTACCGGGGACCGGTTTCTGGCATTTCAGCCTTCTTCGGCCCGGCTTGCTTGAATCCTGATGGAGCAGTGAGAAAGGGACTCATGTCTGAGTATACCCTGCTACACCTATAGTGGCCAAAAACGATTTACAAAAAGGGGGTGGTGATGAACAGAGTGTCTGAGTTAAACAGACCACTCTTACCCAGTCCAAAGATCAGGGCTTGATCCATCACCGTTATTTATCTCACTGCCCCATCCCAGCTCAGAACCTGGCTATATGCAAATCAGTCTGTCCCTGGCCCAGTGCATCATGGGAACAGGGCAGACTAAACTACCAAGCCAATTCTTCACCAGAAAGGAGACAAGCTACCGGGGACCGGTTTCTGGCATTTCAGCCTTCTTCGGCCCGGCTTGCTTGAATCCTGATGGAGCAGTGAGAAAGGGACTCATGTCTGAGTATACCCTGCCACACCTATAGTGGCCAAAAACGATTTACAAAAAGGGGGTGGTGATGAACAGAGTGTCTGAGTTAAACAGACCACTCTTACCCAGTCCAAAGATCAGGGCTTGATCCATCACCGTTATTTATCTCACTGCCCCATCCCAGCTCAGAACCTGGCTATATGCAAATCAGTCTGTCCCTGGCCCAGTGCATAATGGGAACAGGGCAGACTAAACTACCAAGCCAATTCTTCACCAGAAAGGAGACAAGCTACCGGGGACCGGTTTCTGGCATTTCAGCCTTCTTCGGCCCGGCTTGCTTGAATCCTGATGGAGCAGTGAGAAAGGGACTCATGTCTGAGTATGCCCTGCCACACCTATAGTGGCCAAAAACGATTTACAAAAAGGGGGTGGTGATGAACAGAGTGTCTGAGTTAAACAGACCACTCTTACCCAGTCCAAAGATCAGGTCTTGATCCATCACCGTTATTTATCTTACTGCCCCATCCCAGGTCAGAACCTGGCTATATGCAAATCAGTCTGTCCCTGGCCCAGTGCATCATGGGAACAGGACAGACTAAACTACCAAGCCAATTCTTCACCAGAAAGGAGACAAGCTACCGGGGACCGGTTTCTGGCATTTCAGCCTTCTTCGGCTTGGCTTGCTTGAATCCTGATGGAGCAGTGAGAAAGGGACTCATGTCTGAGTATACCCTGCCACACCTATAGTGGCCAAAAACGATTTACAAAAAGGGGGTGGTGATGAACAGAGTGTCTGAGTTAAACAGACTACTCTTACCCAGTCCAAAGATCAGGGCTTGATCCATCACAGTTATTTATCTCACTGCCCCATCCCAGCTCAGAACCTGGCTATATGCAAATCAGTCTGTCCCTGGCCCAGTGCATCATGGGAACAGGGCAGACTAAACTACCAAGCCAATTCTTCACCAGAAAGGAGACAAGCTACCGGGGACCGGTTTCTGGCATTTCAGCCTTCTTCGGCCCGGCTTGTTAGAATCCTGATGGAGCAGTGAGAAAGGGACTCATGTCTGAGTATACCCTGCTACACCTATAGTGGCCAAAAACGATTTACAAAAAGGGGGTGGTGATGAACAGAGTGTCTGAGTTAAACAGACCACTCTTACCCAGTCCAAAGATCAGGGCTTGATCCATCACCGTTATTTATCTCACTGCCCCATCCCAGCTCAGAACCTGGCTATATGCAAATCAGTCTGTCCCTGGCCCAGTGCATCATGGGAACAGGGCAGACTAAACTACCAAGCCAATTCTTCACCAGAAAGGAGACAAGCTACCGGGGACCGGTTTCTGGCATTTCAGCCTTCTTCGGCCCGGCTTGCTTGAATCCTGATGGAGCAGTGAGAAAGGGACTCATGTCTGAGTATACCCTGCCACACC
This sequence comes from Lissotriton vulgaris, assembly GCF_964263255.1. Lineage (NCBI taxonomy): Eukaryota > Metazoa > Chordata > Amphibia > Caudata > Salamandridae > Lissotriton > Lissotriton vulgaris. The sequence goes on from NW_028243042.1 coordinate 710,771, forward strand.
TATAGTGGCCAAAAACGATTTACAAAAAGGGGGTGGTGATGAACAGAGTGTCTGAGTTAAACAGACCACTCTTACCCAGTCCAAAGATCAGGGCTTGATCCATCACCGTTATTTATCTCACTGCCCCATCCCAGCTCAGAACCTGGCTATATGCAAATCAGTCTGTCCCTGGCCCAGTGCATAATGGGAACAGGGCAGACTAAACTACCAAGCCAATTCTTCACCAGAAAGGAGACAAGCTACCGGGGACCGGTTTCTGGCATTTCAGCCTTCTTCGGCCCGGCTTGCTTGAATCCTGATGGAGCAGTGAGAAAGGGACTCATGTCTGAGTATACCCTGCCACACCTATAGTGGCCAAAAACGATTTACAAAAAGGGGGTGGTGATGAACAGAGTGTCTGAGTTAAACAGACCACTCTTACCCAGTCCAAAGATCAGGGCTTGATCCATCACCGTTATTTATCTCACTGCCCCATCCCAGCTCAGAACCTGGCTATATGCAAATCAGTCTGTCCCTGGCCCAGTGCATCATGGGAACAGGGCAGACTAAACTACCAAGCCAATTCTTCACCAGAAAGGAGACAAGCTACCGGGGACCGGTTTCTGGCATTTCAGCCTTCTTCGGCCCGGCTTGCTTGAATCCTGATGGAGCAGTGAGAAAGGGACTCATGTCTGAGTATACCCTGCCACACCTATAGTGGCCAAAAACGATTTACAAAAAGGGGGTGGTGATGAACAGAGTGTCTGAGTTAAACAGACCACTCTTACCCAGTCCAAAGATCAGGGCTTGATCCATCACCGTTATTTATCTCACTGCCCCATCCCAGCTCAGAACCTGGCTATATGCAAATCAGTCTGTCCCTGGCCCAGTGCATCATGGGAACAGGGCAGACTAAACTACCAAGCCAATTCTTCACCAGAAAGGAGACAAGCTACCGGGGACCGGTTTCTGGCATTTCAGCCTTCTTCGGCCCGGCTTGCTTGAATCCTGATGGAGCAGTGAGAAAGGGACTCATGTCTGAGTATACCCTGCTACACCTATAGTGGCCAAAAACGATTTACAAAAAGGGGGTGGTGATGAACAGAGTGTCTGAGTTAAACAGACCACTCTTACCCAGTCCAAAGATCAGGGCTTGATCCATCACCGTTATTTATCTCACTGCCCCATCCCAGCTCAGAACCTGGCTATATGCAAATCAGTCTGTCCCTGGCCCAGTGCATCATGGGAACAGGGCAGACTAAACTACCAAGCCAATTCTTCACCAGAAAGGAGACAAGCTACCGGGGACCGGTTTCTGGCATTTCAGCCTTCTTCGGCCCGGCTTGCTTGAATCCTGATGGAGCAGTGAGAAAGGGACTCATGTCTGAGTATACCCTGCCACACCTATAGTGGCCAAAAACGATTTACAAAAAGGGGGTGGTGATGAACAGAGTGTCTGAGTTAAACAGACCACTCTTACCCAGTCCAAAGATCAGGGCTTGATCCATCACCGTTATTTATCTCACTGCCCCATCCCAGCTCAGAACTTGGCTATATGCAAATCAGTCTGTCCCTGGCCCAGTGCATCATGGGAACAGGGCAGACTAAACTACCAAGCCAATTCTTCACCAGAAAGGAGACAAGCTACTGGGGACCGGTTTCTGGCATTTCAGCCTTCTTCGGACCGGCTTGCTTGAATCCTGATGGAGCAGTGAGAAAGGGACTCATGTCTGAGTATACCCTGCCACACCTATAGTGGCCAAAAACGATTTACAAAAAGGGGGTGGTGATGAACAGAGTGTCTGAGTTAAACAGACCACTCTTACCCAGTCCAAAGATCAGGGCTTGATCCATCACAGTTATTTATCTCACTGCCCCATCCCAGCTCAGAACCTGGCTATATGCAAATCAGTCTGTCCCTGGCCCAGTGCATCATGGGAACAGGGCAGACTAAACTACCAAGCCAATTCTTCACCAGAAAGGAGACAAGCTACCGGGGACCGGTTTCTGGCATTTCAGCCTTCTTCGGCCCGGCTTGCTTGAATCCTGATGGAGCAGTGAGAAAGGGACTCATGTCTGAGTATACCCTGCTACACCTATAGTGGCCAAAAACGATTTACAAAAAGGGGGTGGTGATGAACAGAGTGTCTGAGTTAAACAGACCACTCTTACCCAGTCCAAAGATCAGGGCTTGATCCATCACCGTTATTTATCTCACTGCCCCATACCAGCTCAGAACCTGGCTATATGCAAATCAGTCTGTCCCCGGCCCAGTGCATCATGGGAACAGGGCAGACTAAACTACCAAGCCAATTCTTCACCAGAAAGGAGACAAGCTACCGGGGACCGGTTTCTGGCATTTCAGCCTTCTTCGGCCCGGCTTGCTTGAATCCTGATGGAGCAGTGAGAAAGGGACTCATGTCTGAGTATACCCTGCCACACCTATAGTGGCCAAAAACGATTTACAAAAAGGGGGTGGTGATGAACAGAGTGTCTGAGTTAAACAGACCACTCTTACCCAGTCCAAAGATCAGGGCTTGATCAATCACCGTTATTTATCTCACTGCCCCATCCCAGCTCAGAACCTGGCTATATGCAAATCAGTCTGTCCCTGGCCCAGTGCATAATGGGAACAGGGCAGACTAAACTACCAAGCCAATTCTTCACCAGAAAGGAGACAAGCTACCGGGGACCGGTTTCTGGCATTTCAGCCTTCTTCGGCCCGGCTTACTTGAATCCTGATGGAGCAGTGAGAAAGGGACTCATGTCTGAGTATGCCCTGCCACACCTATAGTGGCCAAAAACGATTTACAAAAAGGGGGTGGTGATGAACAGAGTGTCTGAGTTAAACAGACCACTCTTACCCAGTCCAAAGATCAGGTCTTGATCCATCACCGTTATTTATCTCACTGCCCCATCCCAGGTCAGAACCTGGCTATATGCAAATCAGTCTGTCCCTGGCCCAGTGCATCATGGGAACAGGGCAGACTAAACTACCAAGCCAATTCTTCACCAGAAAGGAAACAAGCTACCGGGGACCGGTTTCTGGCATTTCAGCCTTCTTCGGCCCGGCTTGCTTGAATCCTGATGGAGCAGTGAGAAAGGGACTCATGTCTGAGTATACCCTGCCACACCTATAGTGGCCAAAGACGATTTACAAAAAGGGGGTGGTGATGAACAGAGTGTCTGAGTTAAACAGACCACTCTTACCCAGTCCAAAGATCAGGGCTTGATCCATCACCGTTATTTATCTCACTGCCCCATCCCAGCTCAGAACCTGGCTATATGCAAATCAGTCTGTCCCTGGCCCAGTGCATCATGGGAACAGGGCAGACTAAACTACCAAGCCAATTCTTCACCAGAAAGGAGACAAGCTACCGGGGACCGGTTTCTGGCATTTCAGCCTTCTTCGGCCCGGCTTGCTTGAATCCTGATGGAGCAGTGAGAAAGGGACTCATGTCTGAGTATACCCTGCCACACCTATAGTGGCCAAAAAAGATTTACAAAAAGGGGGTGGTGATGAACAGAGTGTCTGAGTTAAACAGACCACTCTTACCCAGTCCAAAGATCAGGGCTTGATCCATCACCATTATTTATCTCACTGCCCCATCCCAGCTCAGAACCTGGCTATATGCAAATCAGTCTGTCCCTGGCCCAGTGCATCATGGGAACAGGGCAGACTAAACTACCAAGCCAATTCTTCACCAGAAAGGAGACAAGCTACCGGGGACCGGTTTCTGGCATTTCAGCCTTCTTCGGCCCGGCTTGCTTGAATCCTGATGGAGCAGTGAGAAAGGGACTCATGTCTGAGTATACCCTGCCACACCTATAGTGGCCAAAAACGATTTACAAAAAGGGGGTGGTGATGAACAGAGTGTCTGAGTTAAACAGACCACTCTTACCCAGTCCAAAGATCAGGGCTTGATCCATCACCGTTATTTATCTCACTGCCCCATCCCAGCTCAGAACCTGGCTATATGCAAATCAGTCTGTCCCTGGCCCAGTGCATCATGGGAACAGGGCAGACTAAACTACCAAGCCAATTCTTCACCAGAAAGGAGACAAGCTACCGGGGACCGGTTTCTGGCATTTCAGCCTTCTTCGGCCCGGCTTGCTTGAATCCTGATGGAGCAGTGAGAAAGGGACTCATGTCTGAGTATACCCTGCTACACCTATAGTGCCAAAAACGATTTACAAAAAGGGGGTGGTGATGAACAGAGTGTCTGAGTTAAACAGACCACTCTTACGCAGTCCAAAGATCAGGGCTTGATCCATCACCGTTATTTATCTCACTGCCCCATCCCAGCTCAGAACCTGGCTATATGCAAATCAGTCTGTCCCTGGCCCAGTGCATCATGGGAACAGGGCAGACTAAACTACCAAGTCAATTCTTCACCAGAAAGGAGACAAGCTACCGGGGACCGGTTTCTGGCATTTCAGCCTTCTTCAGCCCGGCTTGCTTGAATGCTGATGGAGCAGTGAGAAAGGGACTCATGTCTGAGTATACCCTGCCACACCTATAGTGGCCAAAAACGATTTACAAAAAGGGGGTGGTGATGAACAGAGTGTCTGAGTTAAACAGACCACTCTTACCCAGTCCAAAGATCAGGGCTTGATCCATCACTGTTATTTATCTCACTGCCCCATCCCAGCTCAGAACCTGGCTATATGCAAATCAGTCTGTCCCTGGCCCAGTGCATAATGGGAACAGGGCAGACTAAACTACCAAGCCAATTCTTCACCAGAAAGGAGACAAGCTACCGGGGACCGGTTTCTGGCATTTCAGCCTTCTTCGGCCCGGCTTGCTTGAATCCTGATGGAGCAGTGAGAAAGGGACTCATGTCTGAGTATACCCTGCCACACCTATAGTGGCCAAAAACGATTTACAAAAAGGGGGTGGTGATGAACAGAGTGTCTGAGTTAAACAGACCACTCTTACCCAGTCCAAAGATCAGGGCTTGATCCATCACCGTTATTTATCTCACTGCCCCATCCCAGGTCAGAACCTGGCTATATGCAAATCAGTCTGTCCCTGGCCCAGTGCATCATGGGAACAGGGCAGACTAAACTACCAAGCCAATTCTTTACCAGAAAGGAGACAAGCTACCGGGGACCGGTTTCTGGCATTTCAGCCTTCTTCGGCCCGGCTTGCTTGAATCCTGATGGAGCAGTGAGAAAGGGACTCATGTCTGAGTATACCCTGCCACAACTATAGTGGCCAAAAACGATTTACAAAAAGGGGGTGGTGATGAACAGAGTGTCTGAGTTAAACAGACCACTCTTACCCAGTCCAAAGATCAGGGCTTGATCCATCACCGTTATTTATCTCACTGCCCCATCCCAGCTCAGAACCTGGCTATATGCAAATCAGTCTGTCCCTGGCCCAGTGCATCATGGGAACAGGGCAGACTAAACTACCAAGCCAATTCTTCACCAGAAAGGAGACAAGCTACCGGGGACCGGTTTCTGGCATTTCAGCCTTCTTCGGCCCGGCTTGCTTGAATCCTGATGGAGCAGTGAGAAAGGGACTCATGTCTGAGTATACCCTGCCACACCTATAGTGGCCAAAAACGATTTACAAAAAGGGGGTGGTGATGAACAGAGTGTCTGAGTTAAACAGACCACTCTTACCCAGTCCAAAGATCAGGGCTTGATCCATCACCGTTATTTATCTCACTGCCCCATCCCAGCTCAGAACCTGGCTATATGCAAATCAGTCTGTCCCTGGCCCAGTGCATCATGGGAACAGGGCAGACTAAACTACCAAGCCAATTCTTCACCAGAAAGGAGACAAGCTACCGGGGACCGGTTTCTGGCATTTCAGCCTTCTTCGGCCCGGCTTGCTTGAATCCTGATGGAGCAGTGAGAAAGGGACTCATGTCTGAGTATACCCTGCCACACCTATAGTGGCCAAAAACGATTTACAAAAAGGGGGTGGTGATGAACAGAGTGTCTGAGTTAAACAGACCACTCTTACCCAGTCCAAAGATCAGGGCTTGATCCATCACCGTTATTTATCTCACTGCCCCATCCCAGCTCAGAACCTGGCTATATGCAAATCAGTCTGTCCCTGGCCCAGTGCATCATGAGAACAGGGCAGACTAAACTACCAAGCCAATTCTTCACCAGAAAGGAGACAAGCTACCGGGGACCGGTTTCTGGCATTTCAGCCTTCTTCGGCCCGGCTTGCTTGAATCCTGATGGAGCAGTGAGAAAGGGACTCATGTCTGAGTATACCCTGCCACACCTATAGTGGCCAAAAACGATTTACAAAAAGGGGGTGGTGATGAACAGAGTGTCTGAGTTAAACAGACCACTCTTACCCAGTCCAAAGATCAGGGCTTGATCCATCACAGTTATTTATCTCACTGCCCCATCCCAGCTCAGAACCTGGCTATATGCAAATCAGTCTGTCCCTGGCCCAGTGCATCATGGGAACAGGGCAGACTAAACTACCAAGCCAATTCTTCACCAGAAAGGAGACAAGCTACCGGGGACCGGTTTCTGGCATTTCAGCCTTCTTCGGCCCGGCTTGCTTGAATCCTGATGGAGCAGTGAGAAAGGGACTCATGTCTGAGTATACCCTGCTACACCTATAGTGGCCAAAAACGATTTACAAAAAGGGGGTGGTGATGAACAGAGTGTCTGAGTTAAACAGACCACTCTTACCCAGTCCAAAGATCAGGGCTTGATCCATCACCGTTATTTATCTCACTGCCCCATCCCAGCTCAGAACCTGGCTATATGCAAATCAGTCTGTCCCTGGCCCAGTGCATCATGGGAACAGGGCAGACTAAACTACCAAGCCAATTCTTCACCAGAAAGGAGACAAGCTACCGGGGACCGGTTTCTGGCATTTCAGCCTTCTTCGGCCCGGCTTGCTTGAATCCTGATGGAGCAGTGAGAAAGGGACTCATGTCTGAGTATACCCTGCCACACCTATAGTGGCCAAAAACGATTTACAAAAAGGGGGTGGTGATGAACAGAGTGTCTGAGTTAAACAGACCACTCTTACCCAGTCCAAAGATCAGGGCTTGATCCATCACCGTTATTTATCTCACTGCCCCATCCCAGCTCAGAACCTGGCTATATGCAAATCAGTCTGTCCCTGGCCCAGTGCATAATGGGAACAGGGCAGACTAAACTACCAAGCCAATTCTTCACCAGAAAGGAGACAAGCTACCGGGGACCGGTTTCTGGCATTTCAGCCTTCTTCGGCCCGGCTTGCTTGAATCCTGATGGAGCAGTGAGAAAGGGACTCATGTCTGAGTATGCCCTGCCACACCTATAGTGGCCAAAAACGATTTACAAAAAGGGGGTGGTGATGAACAGAGTGTCTGAGTTAAACAGACCACTCTTACCCAGTCCAAAGATCAGGTCTTGATCCATCACCGTTATTTATCTTACTGCCCCATCCCAGGTCAGAACCTGGCTATATGCAAATCAGTCTGTCCCTGGCCCAGTGCATCATGGGAACAGGACAGACTAAACTACCAAGCCAATTCTTCACCAGAAAGGAGACAAGCTACCGGGGACCGGTTTCTGGCATTTCAGCCTTCTTCGGCTTGGCTTGCTTGAATCCTGATGGAGCAGTGAGAAAGGGACTCATGTCTGAGTATACCCTGCCACACCTATAGTGGCCAAAAACGATTTACAAAAAGGGGGTGGTGATGAACAGAGTGTCTGAGTTAAACAGACTACTCTTACCCAGTCCAAAGATCAGGGCTTGATCCATCACAGTTATTTATCTCACTGCCCCATCCCAGCTCAGAACCTGGCTATATGCAAATCAGTCTGTCCCTGGCCCAGTGCATCATGGGAACAGGGCAGACTAAACTACCAAGCCAATTCTTCACCAGAAAGGAGACAAGCTACCGGGGACCGGTTTCTGGCATTTCAGCCTTCTTCGGCCCGGCTTGTTAGAATCCTGATGGAGCAGTGAGAAAGGGACTCATGTCTGAGTATACCCTGCTACACCTATAGTGGCCAAAAACGATTTACAAAAAGGGGGTGGTGATGAACAGAGTGTCTGAGTTAAACAGACCACTCTTACCCAGTCCAAAGATCAGGGCTTGATCCATCACCGTTATTTATCTCACTGCCCCATCCCAGCTCAGAACCTGGCTATATGCAAATCAGTCTGTCCCTGGCCCAGTGCATCATGGGAACAGGGCAGACTAAACTACCAAGCCAATTCTTCACCAGAAAGGAGACAAGCTACCGGGGACCGGTTTCTGGCATTTCAGCCTTCTTCGGCCCGGCTTGCTTGAATCCTGATGGAGCAGTGAGAAAGGGACTCATGTCTGAGTATACCCTGCCACACCTATAGTGGCCAAAAACGATTTACAAAAAGGGGGTGGTGATGAACAGAGTGTCTGAGTTAAACAGACCACTCTTACCCAGTCCAAAGATCAGGGCTTGATCCATCACCGTTATTTATCTCACTGCCCCATCCCAGCTCAGAACCTGGCTATATGCAAATCAGTCTGTCCCTGGCCCAGTGCATAATGGGAACAGGGCAGACTAAACTACCAAGCCAATTCTTCACCAGAAAGGAGACAAGCTACCGGGGACCGGTTTCTGGCATTTCAGCCTTCTTCGGCCCGGCTTGCTTGAATCCTGATGGAGCAGTGAGAAAGGGACTCATGTCTGAGTATACCCTGCCACACCTATAGTGGCCAAAAACGATTTACAAAAAGGGGGTGGTGATGAACAGAGTGTCTGAGTTAAACAGACCACTCTTACCCAGTCCAAAGATCAGGGCTTGATCCATCACCGTTATTTATCTCACTGCCCCATCCCAGCTCAGAACCTGGCTATATGCAAATCAGTCTGTCCCTGGCCCAGTGCATCATGGGAACAGGGCAGACTAAACTACCAAGCCAATTCTTCACCAGAAAGGAGACAAGCTACCGGGGACCGGTTTCTGGCATTTCAGCCTTCTTCGGCCCGGCTTGCTTGAATCCTGATGGAGCAGTGAGAAAGGGACTCATGTCTGAGTATACCCTGCCACACCTATAGTGGCCAAAAACGATTTACAAAAAGGGGGTGGTGATGAACAGAGTGTCTGAGTTAAACAGACCACTCTTACCCAGTCCAAAGATCAGGGCTTGATCCATCACCGTTATTTATCTCACTGCCCCATCCCAGCTCAGAACCTGGCTATATGCAAATCAGTCTGTCCCTGGCCCAGTGCATCATGGGAACAGGGCAGACTAAACTACCAAGCCAATTCTTCACCAGAAAGGAGACAAGCTACCGGGGACCGGTTTCTGGCATTTCAGCCTTCTTCGGCCCGGCTTGCTTGAATCCTGATGGAGCAGTGAGAAAGGGACTCATGTCTGAGTATACCCTGCCACACCTATAGTGGCCAAAAACGATTTACAAAAAGGGGGTGGTGATGAACAGAGTGTCTGAGTTAAACAGACCACTCTTACCCAGTCCAAAGATCAGGGCTTGATCCATCACCGTTATTTATCTCACTGCCCCATCCCAGCTCAGAACCTGGCTATATGCAAATCAGTCTGTCCCTGGCCCAGTGCATCATGAGAACAGGGCAGACTAAACTACCAAGCCAATTCTTCACCAGAAAGGAGACAAGCTACCGGGGACCGGTTTCTGGCATTTCAGCCTTCTTCGGCCCGGCTTGCTTGAATCCTGATGGAGCAGTGAGAAAGGGACTCATGTCTGAGTATACCCTGCCACACCTATAGTGGCCAAAAACGATTTACAAAAAGGGGGTGGTGATGAACAGAGTGTCTGAGTTAAACAGACCACTCTTACCCAGTCCAAAGATCAGGGCTTGATCCATCACAGTTATTTATCTCACTGCCCCATCCCAGCTCAGAACCTGGCTATATGCAAATCAGTCTGTCCCTGGCCCAGTGCATCATGGGAACAGGGCAGACTAAACTACCAAGCCAATTCTTCACCAGAAAGGAGACAAGCTACCGGGGACCGGTTTCTGGCATTTCAGCCTTCTTCGGCCCGGCTTGCTTGAATCCTGATGGAGCAGTGAGAAAGGGACTCATGTCTGAGTATACCCTGCTACACCTATAGTGGCCAAAAACGATTTACAAAAAGGGGGTGGTGATGAACAGAGTGTCTGAGTTAAACAGACCACTCTTACCCAGTCCAAAGATCAGGGCTTGATCCATCACCGTTATTTATCTCACTGCCCCATCCCAGCTCAGAACCTGGATATATGCAAATCAGTCTGTCCCTGGCCCAGTGCATCATGGGAACAGGGCAGACTAAACTACCAAGCCAATTCTTCACCAGAAAGGAGACAAGCTACCGGGGACCGGTTTCTGGCATTTCAGCCTTCTTCGGCCCGGCTTGCTTGAATCCTGATGGAGCAGTGAGAAAGGGACTCATGTCTGAGTATACCCTGCCACACCTATAGTGGCCAAAAACGATTTACAAAAAGGGGGTGGTGATGAACTGAGTGTCTGAGTTAAACAGACCACTCTTACCCAGTCCAAAGATCAGGGCTTGATCCATCACCGTTATTTATCTCACTGCCCCATCCCAGCTCAGAACCTGGCTATATGCAAATCAGTCTGTCCCTGGCCCAGTGCATAATGGGAACAGGGCAGACTAAACTACCAAGCCAATTCTTCACCAGAAAGGAGACAAGCTACCGGGGACCGGTTTCTGGCATTTCAGCCTTCTTCGGCCCGGCTTGCTTGAATCCTGATGGAGCAGTGAGAAAGGGACTCATGTCTGAGTATGCCCTGCCACACCTATAGTGGCCAAAAACGATTTACAAAAAGGGGGTGGTGATGAACAGAGTGTCTGAGTTAAACAGACCACTCTTACCCAGTCCAAAGATCAGGTCTTGATCCATCACCGTTATTTATCTTACTGCCCCATCCCAGGTCAGAACCTGGCTATATGCAAATCAGTCTGTCCCTGGCCCAGTGCATCATGGGAACAGGGCAGACTAAACTACCAAGCCAATTCTTCACCAGAAAGGAGACAAGCTACCGGGGACCGGTTTCTGGCATTTCAGCCTTCTTCGGCCCGGCTTGCTTGAATCCTGATGGAGCAGTGAGAAAGGGACTCATGTCTGAGTATACCCTGCCACACCTATAGTGGCCAAAAACGATTTACAAAAAGGGGGTGGTGATGAACAGAGTGTCTGAGTTAAACAGACTACTCTTACCCAGTCCAAAGATCAGGGCTTGATCCATCACAGTTATTTATCTCACTGCCCCATCCCAGCTCAGAACCTGGCTATATGCAAATCAGTCTGTCCCTGGCCCAGTGCATCATGGGAACAGGGCAGACTAAACTACCAAGCCAATTCTTCACCAGAAAGGAGACAAGCTACCGGGGACCGGTTTCTGGCATTTCAGCCTTCTTCGGCCCGGCTTGTTAGAATCCTGATGGAGCAGTGAGAAAGGGACTCATGTCTGAGTATACCCTGCTACACCTATAGTGGCCAAAAACGATTTACAAAAAGGGGGTGGTGATGAACAGAGTGTCTGAGTTAAACAGACCACTCTTACCCAGTCCAAAGATCAGGGCTTGATCCATCACCGTTATTTATCTCACTGCCCCATCCCAGCTCAGAACCTGGCTATATGCAAATCAGTCTGTCCCTGGCCCAGTGCATCATGGGAACAGGGCAGACTAAACTACCAAGCCAATTCTTCACCAGAAAGGAGACAAGCTACCGGGGACCGGTTTCTGGCATTTCAGCCTTCTTCGGCCCGGCTTGCTTGAATCCTGATGGAGCAGTGAGAAAGGGACTCATGTCTGAGTATACCCTGCCACACCTATAGTGGCCAAAAACGATTTACAAAAAGGGGGTGGTGATGAACAGAGTGTCTGAGTTAAACAGACCACTCTTACCCAGTCCAAAGATCAGGGCTTGATCCATCACCGTTATTTATCTCACTGCCCCATCCCAGCTCAGAACCTGGCTATATGCAAATCAGTCTGTCCCTGGCCCAGTGCATAATGGGAACAGGGCAGACTAAACTACCAAGCCAATTCTTCACCAGAAAGGAGACAAGCTACCGGGGACCGGTTTCTGGCATTTCAGCCTTCTTCGGCCCGGCTTGCTTGAATCCTGATGGAGCAGTGAGAAAGGGACTCATGTCTGAGTATACCCTGCCACACCTATAGTGGCCAAAAACGATTTACAAAAAGGGGGTGGTGATGAACAGAGTGTCTGAGTTAAACAGACCACTCTTACCCAGTCCAAAGATCAGGGCTTGATCCATCACCGTTATTTATCTCACTGCCCCATCCCAGCTCAGAACCTGGCTATATGCAAATCAGTCTGTCCCTGGCCCAGTGCATAATGGGAACAGGGCAGACTAAACTACCAAGCCAATTCTTCACCAGAAAGGAGACAAGCTACCGGGGACCGGTTTCTGGCATTTCAGCCTTCTTCGGCCCGGCTTGCTTGAATCCTGATGGAGCAGTGAGAAAGGGACTCATGTCTGAGTATACCCTGCCACACCTATAGTGGCCAAAAACGATTTACAAAAAGGGGGTGGTGATGAACAGAGTGTCTGAGTTAAACAGACTACTCTTACCCAGTCCAAAGATCAGGGCTTGATCCATCACCGTTATTTATCTCACTGCCCCATCCCAGCTCAGAACCTGGCTATATGCAAATCAGTCTGTCCCTGGCCCAGTGCATCATGGGAACAGGGCAGACTAAACTACCAAGCCAATTCTTCACCAGAAAGGAGACAAGCTACCGGGGACCGGTTTCTGGCATTTCAGCCTTCTTCGGCCCGGCTTGCTTGAATCCTGATGGAGCAGTGAGAAAGGGACTCATGTCTGAGTATACCCTGCCACACCTATAGTGGCCAAAAACGATTTACAAAAAGGGGGTGGTGATGAACAGAGTGTCTGAGTTAAACAGACCACTCTTACCCAGTCCAAAGATCAGGGCTTGATCCATCACCGTTATTTATCTCACTGCCCCATCCCAGCTCAGAACCTGGCTATATGCAAATCAGTCTGTCCCTGGCGCAGTGCATCATGGGAACAGGGCAGACTAAACTACCAAGCCAATTCTTCACCAGAAAGGAGACAAGCTACCGGGGACCGGTTTCTGGCATTTCAGCCTTCTTCGGCCCGGCTTGCTTGAATCCTGATGGAGCAGTGAGAAAGGGACTCATGTCTGAGTATACCCTGCCACACCTATAGTGGCCAAAAACGATTTACAAAAAGGGGGTGGTGATGAACAGAGTGTCTGAGTTAAACAGACCACTCTTTCCCAGTCCAAAGATCAGGGCTTGATCCATCACCGTTATTTATCTCACTGCCCCATCCCAGGTCAGAACCTGGCTATATGCAAATCAGTCTGTCCCTGGCCCAGTGCATCATGGGAACAGGGCAGACTAAACTACCAAGCCAATTCTTCACCAGAAAGGAGACAAGCTACCGGGGACCGGTTTCTGGCATTTCAGCCTTCTTCGGCCCGGCTTGCTTGAATCCTGATGGAGCAGTGAGAAAGGGACTCATGTCTGAGTATACCCTGCCACAACTATAGTGGCCAAAAACGATTTACAAAAAGGGGGTGGTGATGAACAGAGTGTCTGAGTTAAACAGACCACTCTTACCCAGTCCAAAGATCAGGGCTTGATCCATCACCGTTATTTATCTCACTGCCCCATCCCAGCTCAGAACCTGGCTATATGCAAATCAGTCTGTCCCTGGCCCAGTGCATCATGGGAACAGGGCAGACTAAACTACCAAGCCAATTCTTCACCAGAAAGGAGACAAGCTGCCGGGGACCGGTTTCTGGCATTTCAGCCTTCTTCGGCCCGGCTTGCTTGAATCCTGATGGAGCAGTGAGAAAGGGACTCATGTCTGAGTATACCCTGCCACACCTATAGTGGCCAAAAACGATTTACAAAAAGGGGGTGGTGATGAACAGAGTGTCTGAGTTAAACAGACCACTCTTACCCAGTCCAAAGATCAGGGCTTGATCCATCACCGTTATTTATCTCACTGCCCCATCCCAGCTCAGAACCTGGCTATATGCAAATCAGTCTGTCCCTGGCCCAGTGCATCATGGGAACAGGGCAGACTAAACTACCAAGCCAATTCTTCACCAGAAAGGAGACAAGCTACCGGGGACCGGTTTCTGGCATTTCAGCCTTCTTCGGCCCGGCTTGCTTGAATCCTGATGGAGCAGTGAGAAAGGGACTCATGTCTGAGTATACCCTGCCACACCTATAGTGGCCAAAAACGATTTACAAAAAGGGGGTGGTGATGAACAGAGTGTCTGAGTTAAACAGACCACTCTTACCCAGTCCAAAGATCAGGGCTTGATCCATCACCGTTATTTATCTCACTGCCCCATCCCAGCTCAGAACCTGGCTATATGCAAATCAGTCTGTCCCTGGCCCAGTGCATCATGAGAACAGGGCAGACTAAACTACCAAGCCAATTCTTCACCAGAAAGGAGACAAGCTACCGGGGACCGGTTTCTGGCATTTCAGCCTTCTTCGGCCCGGCTTGCTTGAATCCTGATGGAGCAGTGAGAAAGGGACTCATGTCTGAGTATACCCTGCCACACCTATAGTGGCCAAAAACGATTTACAAAAAGGGGGTGGTGATGAACAGAGTGTCTGAGTTAAACAGACCACTCTTACCCAGTCCAAAGATCAGGGCTTGATCCATCACAGTTATTTATCTCACTGCCCCATCCCAGCTCAGAACCTGGCTATATGCAAATCAGTCTGTCCCTGGCCCAGTGCATCATGGGAACAGGGCAGACTAAACTACCAAGCCAATTCTTCACCAGAAAGGAGACAAGCTACCGGGGACCGGTTTCTGGCATTTCAGCCTTCTTCGGCCCGGCTTGCTTGAATCCTGATGGAGCAGTGAGAAAGGGACTCATGTCTGAGTATACCCTGCTACACCTATAGTGGCCAAAAACGATTTACAAAAAGGGGGTGGTGATGAACAGAGTGTCTGAGTTAAACAGACCACTCTTACCCAGTCCAAAGATCAGGGCTTGATCCATCACCGTTATTTATCTCACTGCCCCATCCCAGCTCAGAACCTGGCTATATGCAAATCAGTCTGTCCCTGGCCCAGTGCATCATGGGAACAGGGCAGACTAAACTACCAAGCCAATTCTTCACCAGAAAGGAGACAAGCTACCGGGGACCGGTTTCTGGCATTTCAGCCTTCTTCGGCCCGGCTTGCTTGAATCCTGATGGAGCAGTGAGAAAGGGACTCATGTCTGAGTATACCCTGCCACACCTATAGTGGCCAAAAACGATTTACAAAAAGGGGGTGGTGATGAACAGAGTGTCTGAGTTAAACAGACCACTCTTACCCAGTCCAAAGATCAGGGCTTGATCCATCACCGTTATTTATCTCACTGCCCCATCCCAGCTCAGAACCTGGCTATATGCAAATCAGTCTGTCCCTGGCCCAGTGCATAATGGGAACAGGGCAGACTAAACTACCAAGCCAATTCTTCACCAGAAAGGAGACAAGCTACCGGGGACCGGTTTCTGGCATTTCAGCCTTCTTCGGCCCGGCTTGCTTGAATCCTGATGG
Source organism: Lissotriton vulgaris (assembly GCF_964263255.1). NCBI lineage: Eukaryota > Metazoa > Chordata > Amphibia > Caudata > Salamandridae > Lissotriton > Lissotriton vulgaris. The sequence continues at coordinate 726,296 of NW_028243042.1, forward strand.
AGCAGTGAGAAAGGGACTCATGTCTGAGTATGCCCTGCCACACCTATAGTGGCCAAAAACAATTTACAAAAAGGGGGTGGTGATGAACAGAGTGTCTGAGTTAAACAGACCACTCTTACCCAGTCCAAAGATCAGGTCTTGATCCATCACCGTTATTTATCTTACTGCCCCATCCCAGGTCAGAACCTGGCTATATGCAAATCAGTCTGTCCCTGGCCCAGTGCATCATGGGAACAGGGCAGACTAAACTACCAAGCCAATTCTTCACCAGAAAGGAGACAAGCTACCGGGGACCGGTTTCTGGCATTTCAGCCTTCTTCGGCCCGGCTTGCTTGAATCCTGATGGAGCAGTGAGAAAGGGACTCATGTCTGAGTATACCCTGCCACACCTATAGTGGCCAAAAACGATTTACAAAAAGGGGGTGGTGATGAACAGAGTGTCTGAGTTAAACAGACTACTCTTACCCAGTCCAAAGATCAGGGCTTGATCCATCACAGTTATTTATCTCACTGCCCCATCCCAGCTCAGAACCTGGCTATATGCAAATCAGTCTGTCCCTGGCCCAGTGCATCATGGGAACAGGGCAGACTAAACTACCAAGCCAATTCTTCACCAGAAAGGAGACAAGCTACCGGGGACCGGTTTCTGGCATTTCAGCCTTCTTCGGCCCGGCTTGTTAGAATCCTGATGGAGCAGTGAGAAAGGGACTCATGTCTGAGTATACCCTGCTACACCTATAGTGGCCAAAAACGATTTACAAAAAGGGGGTGGTGATGAACAGAGTGTCTGAGTTAAACAGACCACTCTTACCCAGTCCAAAGATCAGGGCTTGATCCATCACCGTTATTTATCTCACTGCCCCATCCCAGCTCAGAACCTGGCTATATGCAAATCAGTCTGTCCCTGGCCCAGTGCATCATGGGAACAGGGCAGACTAAACTACCAAGCCAATTCTTCACCAGAAAGGAGACAAGCTACCGGGGACCGGTTTCTGGCATTTCAGCCTTCTTCGGCCCGGCTTGCTTGAATCCTGATGGAGCAGTGAGAAAGGGACTCATGTCTGAGTATACCCTGCCACACCTATAGTTGCCAAAAACGATTTACAAAAAGGGGGTGGTGATGAACAGAGTGTCTGAGTTAAACAGACCACTCTTACCCAGTCCAAAGATCAGGGCTTGATCCATCACCGTTATTTATCTCACTGCCCCATCCCAGCTCAGAACCTGGCTATATGCAAATCAGTCTGTCCCTGGCCCAGTGCATAATGGGAACAGGGCAGACTAAACTACCAAGCCAATTCTTCACCAGAAAGTAGACAAGCTACCGGGGACCGGTTTCTGGCATTTCAGCCTTCTTCGGCCCGGCTTGCTTGAATCCTGATGGAGCAGTGAGAAAGGGACTCATGTCTGAGTATGCCCTGCCACACCTATAGTGGCCAAAAACGATTTACAAAAAGGGGGTGGTGATGAACAGAGTGTCTGAGTTAAACAGACCACTCTTACCCAGTCCAAAGATCAGGGCTTGATCCATCACCATTATTTATCTCACTGCCCCATCCCAGCTCAGAACCTGGCTATATGCAAATCAGTCTGTCCCTGGCCCAGTGCATCATGGGAACAGGGCAGACTAAACTACCAAGCCAATTCTTCACCAGAAAGGAGACAAGCTACCGGGGACCGGTTTCTGGCATTTCAGCCTTCTTCGGCCCGGCTTGCTTGAATCCTGATGGAGCAGTGAGAAAGGGACTCATGTCTGAGTATACCCTGCCACACCTATAGTGGCCAAAAACGATTTACAAAAAGGGGGTGGTGATGAACAGAGTGTCTGAGTTAAACAGACCACTCTTACCCAGTCTAAAGATCAGGGCTTGATCCATCACCGTTATTTATCTCACTGCCCCATCCCAGCTCAGAACCTGGCTATATGCAAATCAGTCTGTCCCTGGCCCAGTGCATCATGGGAACAGGGCAGACTAAACTACCAAGCCAATTCTTCACCAGAAAGGAGACAAGCTACCGGGGACCGGTTTCTGGCATTTCAGCCTTCTTCGGCCCGGCTTGCTTGAATCCTGATGGAGCAGTGAGAAAGGGACTCATGTCTGAGTATACCCTGCCACACCTATAGTGGCCAAAAACGATTTACAAAAAGGGGGTGGTGATGAACAGAGTGTCTGAGTTAAACAGACCACTCTTACCCAGTCCAAAGATCAGGGCTTGATCCATCACCGTTATTTATCTCACTGCCCCATCCCAGCTCAGAACCTGGCTATATGCAAATCAGTCTGTCCCTGGCCCAGTGCATCATGGGAACAGGGCAGACTAAACTACCAAGCCAATTCTTCACCAGAAAGGAGACAAGCTACCGGGGACCGGATTCTGGCATTTCAGCCTTCTTCGGCCCGGCTTGCTTGAATCCTGATGGAGCAGTGAGAAAGGGACTCATGTCTGAGTATACCCTGCCACACCTATAGTGGCCAAAAACGATTTACAAAAAGGGGGTGGTGATGAACAGAGTGTCTGAGTTAAACAGACCACTCTTACCCAGTCCAAAGATCAGGGCTTGATCCATCACCGTTATTTATCTCACTGCCCCATCCCAGCTCAGAACCTGGCTATATGCAAATCAGTCTGTCCCTGGCCCAGTGCATCATGGGAACAGGGCAGACTAAACTACCAAGCCAATTCTTCACCAGAAAGGAGACAAGCTACCGGGGACCGGTTTCTGGCATTTCAGCCTTCTTCGGCCCGGCTTGCTTGAATCCTGATGGAGCAGTGAGAAAGGGACTCATGTCTGAGTATACCCTGCCACACCTATAGTGGCCAAAAACGATTTACAAAAAGGGGGTGGTGATGAACAGAGTGTCTGAGTTAAACAGACCACTCTTACCCAGTCCAAAGATCAGGGCTTGATCCATCACCGTTATTTATCTCACTGCCCTATCCCAGCTCAGAACCTGGCTATATGCAAATCAGTCTGTGCCTGGCCCAGTGCATCATGGGAACAGGGCAGACTAAACTACCAAGCCAATTCTTCACCAGAAAGGAGACAAGCTACCAGGGACCGGTTTCTGGCATTTCAGCCTTCTTCGGCACGGCTTGCTTGAATCCTGATGGAGCAGTGAGAAAGGGACTCATGTCTGAGTATACCCTGCCACACCTATAGTGGCCAAAAACGATTTACAAAAAGGGGGTGGTGATGAACAGAGTGTCTGAGTTAAACAGACCACTCTTACCCAGTCCAAAGATCAGGGCTTGATCCATCACCGTTATTTATCTCACTGCCCCATCCCAGCTCAGAACCTGGCTATATGCAAATCAGTCTGTCCCTGGCCAAGTGCATCATGGGAACAGGGCAGACTAAACTACCAAGCCAATTCTTCACCAGAAAGGAGACAAGCTACCGGGGACCGGTTTCTGGCATTTCAGCCTTCTTCGGCCCGGCTTGCTTGAATCCTGATGGAGCAGTGAGAAAGGGACTCATGTCTGAGTATACCCTGCCACATCTATAGTGGCCAAAAACGATTTACAAAAAGGGGGTGGTGATGAACAGAGTGTCTGAGTTAAACAGACCACTCTTACCCAGTCCAAAGATCAGGTCTTGATCCATCACCGTTATTTATCTCACTGCCCCATCCCAGGTCAGAACCTGGCTATATGCAAATCAGTCTGTCCCTGGCCCAGTGCATCATGGGAACAGGGCAGACTAAACTACCAAGCCAATTCTTCACCAGAAAGGAGACAAGCTACCGGGGACCGGTTTCTGGCATTTCAGCCTTCTTCGGCCCGGCTTGCTTGAATCCTGATGGAGCAGTGAGAAAGGGACTCATGTCTGAGTATACCCTGCCACACCTATAGTGGCCAAAAACGATTTACAAAAAGGGGGTGGTGATGAACAGAGTGTCTGAGTTAAACAGACCACTCTTACCCAGTCCAAAGATCAGGGCTTGATCCATCACCGTTATTTATCTCACTGCCCCATCCCAGCTCAGAACCTGGCTATATGCAAATCAGTCTGTCCCTGGCCCAGTGCATCATGGGAACAGGGCAGACTAAACTACCAAGCCAATTCTTCACCAGAAAGGAGACAAGCTACCGGGGACCGGTTTCTGGCATTTCAGCCTTCTTCGGCCCGGCTTGCTTGAATCCTGATGGAGCAGTGAGAAAGGGACTCATGTCTGAGCATACCCTGCCACACCTATAGTGGCCAAAAACGATTTACAAAAAGGGGGTGGTGATGAACAGAGTGTCTGAGTTAAACAGACCACTCTTACCCAGTCCAAAGATCAGGGCTTGATCCATCACCGTTATTTATCTCACTGCCCCATCCCAGCTCAGAACCTGGCTATATGCAAATCAGTCTGTGCCTGGCCCAGTGCATCATGGGAACAGGGCAGACTAAACTACCAAGCCAATTCTTCACCAGAAAGGAGACAAGCTACCGGGGACCGGTTTCTGGCATTTCAGCCTTCTTCGGCACGGCTTGCTTGAATCCTGATGGAGCAGTGAGAAAGGGACTCATGTCTGAGTATACCCTGCCACACCTATAGTGGCCAAAAACGATTTACAAAAAGGGGGTGGTGATGAACAGAGTGTCTGAGTTAAACAGACCACTCTTACCCAGTCCAAAGATCAGGGCTTGATCCATCACCGTTATTTATCTCACTGCCCCATCCCAGCTCAGAACCTGGCTATATGCAAATCAGTCTGTCCCTTGCCAAGTGCATCATGGGAACAGGGCAGACGAAACTACCAAGCCAATTCTTCACCAGAAAGGAGACAAGCTACCGGGGACCGGTTTCTGGCATTTCAGCCTTCTTCGGCCCGGCTTGCTTGAATCCTGATGGAGCAGTGAGAAGGGGACTCATGTCTGAGTATACCCTGCCACACCTATAGTGGCCAAAAACGATTTACAAAAAGGGGGTGGTGATGAACAGAGTGTCTGAGTTAAACAGACCACTCTTACCCAGTCCAAAGATCAGGGCTTGATCCATCACCGTTATTTATCTCACTGCCCCATCCCAGCTCAGAACCTGGCTATATGCAAATCAGTCTGTCCCTGGCCCAGTGCATCATGGGAACAGGGCAGACTAAACTACCAAGCCAATTCTTCACCAGAAAGGAGACAAGCTACCGGGGACCAGTTTCTGGCATTTCAGCCTTCTTCGGCCCGGCTTGCTTGAATCCTGATGGAGCAGTGAGAAAGGGACTCATGTCTGAGTATACCCTGCCACACCTATAGTGGCCAAAAACGATTTACAAAAAGGGGGTGGTGATGAACAGAGTGTCTGAGTTAAACAGACCACTCTTACCCAGTCCAAAGATCAGGGCTTGATCCATCACCGTTATTTATCTCACTGCCTCATCCCAGCTCAGAACCTGGCTATATGCAAATCAGTCTGTCCCTGGCCCAGTGCATCATGGGAACAGGGCAGACTAAACTACCAAGCCAATTCTTCACCAGAAAGGAGACAAGCTACCGGGGACCGGTTTCTGGCATTTCAGCCTTCTTCGGCCCGGCTTGCTTGAATCCTGATGGAGCAGTGAGAAAGGGACTCATGTCTGAGTATACCCTGCCACACCTATAGTGGCCAAAAACGATTTACAAAAAGGGGGTGGTGATGAACAGAGTGTCTGAGTTAAACAGACCACTCTTACCAAGTCCAAAGATCAGGGCTTGATCCATCACCGTTATTTATCTCACTGCCCCATCCCAGCTCAGAACCTGGCTATATGCAAATCAGTCTGTCCCTGGCCCAGTGCATCATGGGAACAGGGCAGACTAAACTACCAAGCCAATTCTTCACCAGAAAGGAGACAAGCTACCGGGGACCGGTTTCTGGCATTTCAGCCTTCTTCGGCCCGGCTTGCTTGAATCCTGATGGAGCAGTGAGAAAGGGACTCATGTCTGAGTATACCCTGCCACACCTATAGTGGCCAAAAACGATTTACAAAAAGGGGGTGGTGATGAACAGAGTGTCTGAGTTAAACAGACCACTCTTACCCAGTCCAAAGATCAGGGCTTGATCCATCACCGTTATTTATCTCACTGCCCCATCCCAGCTCAGAACCTGGCTATATGCAAATCAGTCTGTCCCTGGCCCAGTGCATCATGGGAACAGGGCAGACTAAACTACCAAGCCAATTCTTCACCAGAAAGGAGACAAGCTACCGGGGACCGGTTTCTGGCATTTCAGCCTTCTTCGGCCCGGCTTGCTTGAATCCTGATGGAGCAGTGAGAAAGGGACTCATGTCTGAGTACACCCTGCCACACCTATAGTGGCCAAAAACGATTTACAAAAAGGGGGTGGTGATGAACAGAGTGTCTGAGTTAAACAGACCACTCTTACCCAGTCCAAAGATCAGGGCTTGATCCATCACCGTTATTTATCTCACTGCCCCATCCCAGCTCAGAACCTGGCTATATGCAAATCAGTCTGTCCCTGGCCCAGTGCATCATGGGAACAGGGCAGACTAAACTACCAAGCCAATTCTTCACCAGAAAGGAGACAAGCTACCGGGGACCGGTTTATGGCATTTCAGCCTTCTTCGGCCCGGCTTGCTTGAATCCTGATGGAGCAGTGAGAAAGGGACTCATGTCTGAGTATACCCTGCCACACCTATAGTGGCCAAAAACGATTTACAAAAAGGGGGTGGTGATGAACAGAGTGTCTGAGTTAAACAGACCACTCTTACCCAGTCCAAAGATCAGGGCTTGATCCATCACCGTTATTTATCTCACTGCCCCATCCCAGCTCAGAACCTGGCTATATGCAAATCAGTCTGTCCCTGGCCCAGTGCATCATGGGAACAGGGCAGACTAAACTACCAAGCCATTTCTTCACCAGAAAGGAGACAAGCTACCGGGGACCGGTTTCTGGCATTTCAGCCTTCTTCGGCCCGGCTTGCTTGAATCCTGATGGAGCAGTGAGAAAGGGACTCATGTCTGAGTATACCCTGCCACACCTATAGTGGCCAAAAACGATTTACAAAAAGGGGGTGGTGATGAACAGAGTGTCTGAGTTAAACAGACCACTCTTACCCAGTCCAAAGATCAGGGCTTGATCCATCACCGTTATTTATCTCACTGCCCCATCCTAGCTCAGAACCTGGCTATATGCAAATCAGTCTGTCCCTGGCCCAGTGCATCATGGGAACAGGGCAGACTAAACTACCAAGCCAATTCTTCACCAGAAAGGAGACAAGCTACCGGGGACCGGTTTCTGGCATTTCAGCCTTCTTCGGCCCGGCTTGCTTGAATCCTGATGGAGCAGTGAGAAAGGGACTCATGTCTGAGTATACCCTGCCACACCTATAGTGGCCAAAAACGATTTACAAAAAGGGGGTGGTGATGAACAGAGTGTCTGAGTTAAACAGACCACTCTTACCCAGTCCAAAGATCAGGGCTTGATCCATCACCGTTATTTATCTCACTGCCCCATCCCAGCTCAGAACCTGGCTATATGCAAATCAGTCTGTCCCTGGCCCAGTGCATCATGGGAACAGGGCAGACTAAACTACCAAGCCAATTCTTCACCAGAAAGGAGACAAGCTACCGGGGACCGGTTTCTGGCATTTCAGCCTTCTTCGGCCCGGCTTGCTTGAATCCTGATGGAGCAGTGAGAAAGGGACTCATGTCTGAGTATACCCTGCCACACCTATAGTGGCCAAAAACGATTTACAAAAAGGGGGTGGTGATGAACAGAGTATCTGAGTTAAACAGACCACTCTTACCCAGTCCAAAGATCAGGGCTTGATCCATCACCGTTATTTATCTCACTGCCCCATCCCAGCTCAGAACCTGGCTATATGCAAATCAGTCTGTCCCTGGCCCAGTGCATCATGGGAACAGGGCAGACTAAACTACCAAGCCAATTCTTCACCAGAAAGGAGACAAGCTACCGGGGACCAGTTTCTGGCATTTCAGCCTTCTTCGGCCCGGCTTGCTTGAATCCTGATGGAGCAGTGAGAAAGGGACTCATGTCTGAGTATACCCTGCCACACCTATAGTGGCCAAAAACGATTTACAAAAAGGGGGTGGTGATGAACAGAGTGTCTGAGTTAAACAGACCACTCTTACCCAGTCCAAAGATCAGGGCTTGATCCATCACCGTTATTTATCTCACTGCCTCATCCCAGCTCAGAACCTGGCTATATGCAAATCAGTCTGTCCCTGGCCCAGTGCATCATGGGAACAGGGCAGACTAAACTACCAAGCCAATTCTTCACCAGAAAGGAGACAAGCTACCGGGGACCGGTTTCTGGCATTTCAGCCTTCTTCGGCCCGGCTTGCTTGAATCCTGATGGAGCAGTGAGAAAGGGACTCATGTCTGAGTATACCCTGCCACACCTATAGTGGCCAAAAACGATTTACAAAAAGGGGGTGGTGATGAACAGAGTGTCTGAGTTAAACAGACCACTCTTACCAAGTCCAAAGATCAGGGCTTGATCCATCACCGTTATTTATCTCACTGCCCCATCCCAGCTCAGAACCTGGCTATATGCAAATCAGTCTGTCCCTGGCCCAGTGCATCATGGGAACAGGGCAGACTAAACTACCAAGCCAATTCTTCACCAGAAAGGAGACAAGCTACCGGGGACCGGTTTCTGGCATTTCAGCCTTCTTCGGCCCGGCTTGCTTGAATCCTGATGGAGCAGTGAGAAAGGGACTCATGTCTGAGTATACCCTGCCACACCTATAGTGGCCAAAAACGATTTACAAAAAGGGGGTGGTGATGAACAGAGTGTCTGAGTTAAACAGACCACTCTTACCCAGTCCAAAGATCAGGGCTTGATCCATCACCGTTATTTATCTCACTGCCCCATCCCAGCTCAGAACCTGGCTATATGCAAATCAGTCTGTCCCTGGCCCAGTGCATCATGGGAACAGGGCAGACTAAACTACCAAGCCAATTCTTCACCAGAAAGGAGACAAGCTACCGGGGACCGGTTTCTGGCATTTCAGCCTTCTTCGGCCCGGCTTGCTTGAATCCTGATGGAGCAGTGAGAAAGGGACTCATGTCTGAGTACACCCTGCCACACCTATAGTGGCCAAAACGATTTACAAAAAGGGGGTGGTGATGAGTCTGAGTTAAACAGACCACTCTTACCCAGTCCAAAGATCAGGGCTTGATCCATCACCGTTATTTATCTCACTGCCCCATCCCAGCTCAGAACCTGGCTATATGCAAATCAGTCTGTCCCTGGCCCAGTGCATCATGGGAACAGGGCAGACTAAACTACCAAGCCAATTCTTCACCAGAAAGGAGACAAGCTACCGGGGACCGGTTTCTGGCATTTCAGCCTTCTTCGGCCCGGCTTGCTTGAATCCTGATGGAGCAGTGAGAAAGGGACTCATGTCTGAGTATACCCTGCCACACCTATAGTGGCCAAAAACGATTTACAAAAAGGGGGTGGTGATGAACAGAGTGTCTGAGTTAAACAGACCACTCTTACCCAGTCCAAAGATCAGGGCTTGATCCATCACCGTTATTTATCTCACTGCCCCATCCCAGCTCAGAACCTGGCTATATGCAAATCAGTCTGTCCCTGGCCCAGTGCATCATGGGAACAGGGCAGACTAAACTACCAAGCCAATTCTTTACCAGAAAGGAGACAAGCTACCGGGGACCGGTTTCTGGCATTTCAGCCTTCTTCGGCCCGGCTTGCTTGAATCCTGATGGAGCAGTGAGAAAGGGACTCATGTCTGAGTATACCCTGCCACACCTATAGTGGCCAAAAATGATTTACAAAAAGGGGGTGGTGATGAACAGAGTGTCTGAGTTAAACAGACCACTCTTACCCAGTCCAAAGATCAGGGCTTGATCCATCACCGTTATTTATCTCACTGCCCCATCCCAGCTCAGAACCTGGCTATATGCAAATCAGTCTGTCCCTGGCCCAGTGCATCATGGGAACAGGGCAGACTAAACTACCAAGCCAATTCTTCACCAGAAAGGAGACAAGCTACCGGGGACCGGTTTCTGGCATTTCAGCCTTCTTCGGCCCGGCTTGCTTGAATCCTGATGGAGCAGTGAGAAAGGGACTCATGTCTGAGTATACCCTGCCACACCTATAGTGGCCAAAAACGATTTACAAAAAGGGGGTGGTGATGAACAGAGTGTCTGAGTTAAACAGACCACTCTTACCCAGTCCAAAGATCAGGGCTTGATCCATCACCGTTATTTATCTCACTGCCCCATCCCAGCTCAGAACCTGGCTATATGCAAATCAGTCTGTCCCTGGCCCAGTGCATCATGGGAACAGGGCAGACTAAACTACCAAGCCAATTCTTCACCAGAAAGGAGACAAGCTACCGGGGACCGGTTTCTGGCATTTCAGCCTTCTTCGGCCCGGCTTGCTTGAATCCTGATGGAGCAGTGAGAAAGGGACTCATGTCTGAGTATACCCTGCCACACCTATAGTGGCCAAAAACGATTTACAAAAAGGGGGTGGTGATGAACAGAGTGTCTGAGTTAAACAGACCACTCTTACCCAGTCCAAAGATCAGGGCTTGATCCATCACCGTTATTTATCTCACTGCCCCATCCCAGCTCAGAACCTGGCTATATGCAAATCAGTCTGTCCCTGGCCCAGTGCATCATGGGAACAGGGCAGACTAAACTACCAAGCCAATTCTTCACCAGAAAGGAGACAAGCTACCGGGGACCGGTTTCTGGCATTTCAGCCTTCTTCGGCCCGGCTTGCTTGAATCCTGATGGAGCAGTGAGAAAGGGACTCATGTCTGAGTACACCCTGCCACACCTATAGTGGCCAAAACGATTTACAAAAAGGGGGTGGTGATGAGTCTGAGTTAAACAGACCACTCTTACCCAGTCCAAAGATCAGGGCTTGATCCATCACCGTTATTTATCTCACTGCCCCATCCCAGCTCAGAACCTGGCTATATGCAAATCAGTCTGTCCCTGGCCCAGTGCATCATGGGAACAGGGCAGACTAAACTACCAAGCCAATTCTTCACCAGAAAGGAGACAAGCTACCGGGGACCGGTTTCTGGCATTTCAGCCTTCTTCGGCCCGGCTTGCTTGAATCCTGATGGAGCAGTGAGAAAGGGACTCATGTCTGAGTATACCCTGCCACACCTATAGTGGCCAAAAACGATTTACAAAAAGGGGGTGGTGATGAACAGAGTGTCTGAGTTAAACAGACCACTCTTACCCAGTCCAAAGATCAGGGCTTGATCCATCACCGTTATTTATCTCACTGCCCCATCCCAGCTCAGAACCTGGCTATATGCAAATCAGTCTGTCCCTGGCCCAGTGCATCATGGGAACAGGGCAGACTAAACTACCAAGCCAATTCTTTACCAGAAAGGAGACAAGCTACCGGGGACCGGTTTCTGGCATTTCAGCCTTCTTCGGCCCGGCTTGCTTGAATCCTGATGGAGCAGTGAGAAAGGGACTCATGTCTGAGTATACCCTGCCACACCTATAGTGGCCAAAAATGATTTACAAAAAGGGGGTGGTGATGAACAGAGTGTCTGAGTTAAACAGACCACTCTTACCCAGTCCAAAGATCAGGGCTTGATCCATCACCGTTATTTATCTCACTGCCCCATCCCAGCTCAGAACCTGGCTATATGCAAATCAGTCTGTCCCTGGCCCAGTGCATCATGGGAACAGGGCAGACTAAACTACCAAGCCAATTCTTCACCAGAAAGGAGACAAGCTACCGGGGACCGGTTTCTGGCATTTCAGCCTTCTTCGGCCCGGCTTGCTTGAATCCTGATGGAGCAGTGAGAAAGGGACTCATGTCTGAGTATACCCTGCCACACCTATAGTGGCCAAAAACGATTTACAAAAAGGGGGTGGTGATGAACAGAGTGTCTGAGTTAAACAGACCACTCTTACCCAGTCCAAAGATCAGGGCTTGATCCATCACCGTTATTTATCTCACTGCCCCATCCCAGCTCAGAACCTGGCTATATGCAAATCAGTCTGTCCCTGGCCCAGTGCATCATGGGAACAGGGCAGACTAAACTACCAAGCCAATTCTTCACCAGAAAGGAGACAAGCTACCGGGGACCGGTTTCTGGCATTTCAGCCTTCTTCGGCCCGGCTTGCTTGAATCCTGATGGAGCAGTGAGAAAGGGACTCATGTCTGAGTATACCCTGCCACACCTATAGTGGCCAAAAACGATTTACAAAAAGGGGGTGGTGATGAACAGAGTGTCTGAGTTAAACAGACCACTCTTACCCAGTCCAAAGATCAGGGCTTGATCCATCACCGTTATTTATCTCACTGCCCCATCCCAGCTCAGAACCTGGCTATATGCAAATCAGTCTGTCCCTGGCCCAGTGCATCATGGGAACAGGGCAGACTAAACTACCAAGCCAATTCTTCACCAGAAAGGAGACAAGCTACCGGGGACCGGTTTCTGGCATTTCAGCCTTCTTCGGCCCGGCTTGCTTGAATCCTGATGGAGCAGTGAGAAAGGGACTCATGTCTGAGTATACCCTGCCACACCTATAGTGGCCAAAAACGATTTACAAAAAGGGGGTGGTGATGAACAGAGTGTCTGAGTTAAACAGACCACTCTTACCCAGTCCAAAGATCAGGGCTTGATCCATCACCGTTATTTATCTCACTGCCCCATCCCAGCTCAGAACCTGGCTATATGCAAATCAGTCTGTCCCTGGCCCAGTGCATCATGGGAACAGGGCAGACTAAACTACCAAGCCAATTCTTCACCAGAAAGGAGACAAGCTACCGGGGACCGGTTTCTGGCATTTCAGCCTTCTTCGGCCCGGCTTGCTTGAATCCTGATGGAGCAGTGAGAAAGGGACTCATGTCTGAGTATACCCTGCCACACCTATAGTGGCCAAAAACGATTTACAAAAAGGGGGTGGTGATGAACAGAGTGTCTGAGTTAAACAGACCACTCTTACCCAGTCCAAAGATCAGGGCTTGATCCATCGCCGTTATTTATCTCACTGCCCCATCCCAGCTCAGAACCTGGCTATATGCAAATCAGTCTGTCCCTGGCCCAGTGCATCATGGGAACAGGGCAGACTAAACTACCAAGCCAATTCTTCACCAGAAAGGAGACAAGCTACCGGGGACCGGTTTCTGGCATTTCAGCCTTCTTCGGCCCGGCTTGCTTGAATCCTGATGGAGCAGTGAGAAAGGGACTCATGTCTGAGTATACCCTGCCACACCTATAGTGGCCAAAAACGATTTACAAAAAGGGGGTGGTGATGAACAGAGTGTCTGAGTTAAACAGACCACTCTTACCCAGTCCAAAGATCAGGGCTTGATCCATCACCGTTATTTATCTCACTGCCCCATCCCAGCTCAGAACCTGGCTATATGCAAATCAGTCTGTCCCTGGCCCAGTGCATCATGGGAACAGGGCAGACTAAACTACCAAGCCAATTCTTCACCAGAAAGGAGACAAGCTACCGGGGACCGGTTTCTGGCATTTCAGCCTTCTTCGGCCCGGCTTGCTTGAATCCTGATGGAGCAGTGAGAAAGGGACTCATGTCTGAGTATACCCTGCCACACCTATAGTGGCCAAAAACGATTTACAAAAAGGGGGTGGTGATGAACAGAGTGTCTGAGTTAAACAGACCACTCTTACCCAGTCCAAAGATCAGGGCTTGATCCATCACCGTTATTTATCTCACTGCCCCATCCCAGCTCAGAACCTGGCTATATGCAAATCAGTCTGTCCCTGGCCCAGTGCATCATGGGAACAGGGCAGACTAAACTACCAAGCCAATTCTTCACCAGAAAGGAGACAAGCTACCGGGGACCGGTTTCTGGCATTTCAGCCTTCTTCGGCCCGGCTTGCTTGAATCCTGATGGAGCAGTGAGAAAGGGACTCATGTCTGAGTATACCCTGCCACACCTATAGTGGCCAAAAACGATTTACAAAATGGGGGTGGTGATGAACAGAGTGTCTGAGTTAAACAGACCACTCTTACCCAGTCCAAAGATCAGGGCTTGATCCATCACCGTTATTTATCTCACTGCCCCATCCCAGCTCAGAACCTGGCTATATGCAAATCAGTCTGTCCCTGGCCCAGTGCATCATGGGAACAGGGCAGACTAAACTACCAAGCCAATTCTTCACCAGAAAGGAGACAAGCTACCGGGGACCGGTTTCTGGCATTTCAGCCTTCTTCGGCCCGGCTTGCTTGAATCCTGATGGAGCAGTGAGAAAGGGACTCATGTCTGAGTATACCCTGCCACACCTATAGTGGCCAAAAACGATTTACAAAAAGGGGGTGGTGATGAACAGAGTGTCTGAGTTAAACAGACCACTCTTACCCAGTCCAAAGATCAGGGCTTGATCCATCACCGTTATTTATCTCACTGCCCCATCCCAGCTCAGAACCTGGCTATATGCAAATCAGTCTGTCCCTGGCCCAGTGCATCATGGGAACAGGGCAGACTAAACTACCAAGCCAATTCTTCACCAGAAAGGAGACAAGCTACCGGGGACCGGTTTCTGGCATTTCAGCCTTCTTCGGCCCGGCTTGCTTGAATCCTGATGGAGCAGTGAGAAAGGGACTCATGTCTGAGTATACCCTGCCACACCTATAGTGGCCAAAAACGATTTACAAAAAGGGGGTGGTGATGAACAGAGTGTCTGAGTTAAACAGACCTCTCTTACCCAGTCCAAAGATCAGGGCTTGATCCATCACCGTTATTTATCTCACTGCCCCATCCCAGCTCAGAACCTGGCTATATGCAAATCAGTCTGTCCCTGGCCCAGTGCATCATGGGAACAGGGCAGACTAAACTACCAATCCAATTCTTCACCAGAAAGGAGACAAGCTACCGGGGACCGGTTTCTGGCATTTCAGCCTTCTTCGGCCCGGCTTGCTTGAATCCTGATGGAGCAGTGAGAAAGGGACTCATGTCTGAGTATACCCTGCCACACCTATAGTGGCCAAAAACGATTTACAAAAAGGGGGTGGTGATGAACAGAGTGTCTGAGTTAAACAGACCACTCTTACTCAGTCCAAAGATCAGGGCTTGATCCATCACCGTTATTTATCTCACTGCCCCATCCCAGCTCAGAACCTGGCTATATGCAAATCAGTCTGTCCCTGGCCCAGTGCATCATGGGAACAGGGCAGACTAAACTACCAAGCCAATTCTTCACCAGAAAGGAGACAAGCTACCGGGGACCGGTTTCTGGCATTTCAGCCTTCTTCGGCCCGGCTTGCTTGAATCCTGATGGAGCAGTGAGAAAGGGACTCATGTCTGAGTATACCCTGCCACACCTATAGTGGCCAAAAACGATTTACAAAAAGGGGGTGGTGATGAACAGAGTGTCTGAGTTAAACAGACCACTCTTACCCAGTCCAAAGATCAGGGCTTGATCCATCATCGTTATTTATCTCACTGCCCCATCCCAGCTCAGAACCTGGCTATATGCAAATCAGTCTGTCCCTGGCCCAGTGCATCATGGGAACAGGGCAGACTAAACTACCAAGCCAATTCTTCACCAGAAAGGAGACAAGCTACCGGGGACCGGTTTCTGGCATTTCAGCCTTCTTCGGCCCGGCTTGCTTGAATCCTGATGGAGCAGTGAGAAAGGGACTCATGTCTGAGTATACCCTGCCACACCTATAGTGGCCAAAAACGATTTACAAAAAGGGGGTGGTGATGAACAGAGTGTCTGAGTTAAACAGACCACTCTTACCCAGTCCAAAGATCAGGGCTTGATCCATCACCGTTATTTATCTCACTGCCCCATCCCAGCTCAGAACCTGGCTATAAGCAAATCAGTCTGTCCCTGGCCCAGTGCATCATGGGAACAGGGCAGACTAAACTACCAAGCCAATTCTTCACCAGAAAGGAGACAAGCTACCGGGGACCGGTTTCTGGCATTTCAGCCTTCTTCGGCCCGGCTTGCTTGAATCCTGATGGAGCAGTGAGAAAGGGACTCATGTCTGAGTATACCCTGCCACACCTATAGTGGCCAAAAACGATTTACAAAAAGGGGGTGGTGATGAACAGAGTGTCTGAGTTAAACAGACCACTCTTACCCAGTCCAAAGATCAGGGCTTGATCCATCACCGTTATTTATCTCACTGCCCCATCCCAGCTCAGAACCTGGCTATATGCAAATCAGTCTGTCCCTGGCCCAGTGCATCATGGGAACAGGGCAGACTAAACTACCAAGCCAATTCTTCACCAGAAAGGAGACAAGCTACCGGGGACCAGTTTCTGGCATTTCAGCCTTCTTCGGGCGGCTTGCTTGAATCCTGATGGAGCAGTGAGAAAGGGACTCATGTCTGAGTATACCCTGCCACACCTATAGTGGCCAAAAACGATTTACAAAAAGGGGGTGGTGATGAACAGAGTGTCTGAGTTAAACAGACCACTCTTACCCAGTCCAAAGATCAGGGCTTGATCCATCGCCGTTATTTATCTCACTGCCCCATCCCAGCTCAGAACCTGGCTATATGCAAATCAGTCTGTCCCTGGCCCAGTGCATCATGGGAACAGGGCAGACTAAACTACCAAGCCAATTCTTCACCAGAAAGGAGACAAGCTACCGGGGACCGGTTTCTGGCATTTCAGCCTTCTTCGGCCCGGCTTGCTTGAATCCTGATGGAGCAGTGAGAAAGGGACTCATGTCTGAGTATACCCTGCCACACCTATAGTGGCCAAAAACGATTTACAAAAAGGGGGTGGTGATGAACAGAGTGTCTGAGTTAAACAGACCACTCTTACCCAGTCCAAAGATCAGGGCTTGATCCATCACCGTTATTTATCTCACTGCCCCATCCCAGCTCAGAACCTGGCTATATGCAAATCAGTCTGTCCCTGGCCCAGTGCATCATGGGAACAGGGCAGACTAAACTACCAAGCCAATTCTTCACCAGAAAGGAGACAAGCTACCGGGGACCGGTTTCTGGCATTTCAGCCTTCTTCGGCCCGGCTTGCTTGAATCCTGATGGAGCAGTGAGAAAGGGACTCATGTCTGAGTATACCCTGCCACACCTATAGTGGCCAAAAACAATTTACAAAAAGGAGGTGGTGATGAACAGAGTGTCTGAGTTAAACAGACCACTCTTACCCAGTCCAAAGATCAGGGCTTGATCCATCACCGTTATTTATCTCACTGCCCCATCCCAGCTCAGAACCTGGCTATATGCAAATCAGTCTGTCCCTGGCCCAGTGCATCATGGGAACAGGGCAGACTAAACTACCAAGCTAATTCTTCACCAGAAAGGAGACAAGCTACCGGGGACCAGTTTCTGGCATTTCAGCCTTCTTCGGCCCGGCTTGCATGAATCCTGATGGAGCAGTGAGAAAGGGACTCATGTCTGAGTATACCCTGCCACACCTATAGTGGCCAAAAACGATTTACAAAAAGGGGGTGGTGATGAACAGAGTGTCTGAGTTAAACAGACCACTCTTACCCAGTCCAAAGATCAGGGCTTGATCCATCGCCGTTATTTATCTCACTGCCCCATCCCAGCTCAGAACCTGGCTATATGCAAATCAGTCTGTCCCTGGCCCAGTGCATCATGGGAACAGGGCAGACTAAACTACCAAGCCAATTCTTCACCAGAAAGGAGACAAGCTACCGGGGACCGGTTTCTGGCATTTCAGCCTTCTTCGGCCCGGCTTGCTTGAATCCTGATGGAGCAGTGAGAAAGGGACTCATGTCTGAGTATACCCTGCCACACCTATAGTGGCCAAAAACGATTTACAAAAAGGGGGTGGTGATGAACAGAGTGTCTGAGTTAAACAGACCACTCTTACCCAGTCCAAAGATCAGGGCTTGATCCATCACCGTTATTTATCTCACTGCCCCATCCCAGCTCAGAACCTGGCTATATGCAAATCAGTCTGTCCCTGGCCCAGTGCATCATGGGAACAGGGCAGACTAAACTACCAAGCCAATTCTTCACCAGAAAGGAGACAAGCTACCGGGGACCGGTTTCTGGCATTTCAGCCTTCTTCGGCCCGGCTTGCTTGAATCCTGATGGAGCAGTGAGAAAGGGACTCATGTCTGAGTATACCCTGCCACACCTATAGTGGCCAAAAACGATTTACAAAAAGGGGGTGGTGATGAACAGAGTGTCTGAGTTAAACAGACCACTCTTACCCAGTCCAAAGATCAGGGCTTGATCCATCATCGTTATTTATCTCACTGCCCCATCCCAGCTCAGAACCTGGCTATATGCAAATCAGTCTGTCCCTGGCCCAGTGCATCATGGGAACAGGGCAGACTAAACTACCAAGCCAATTCTTCACCAGAAAGGAGACAAGCTACCGGGGACCGGTTTCTGGCATTTCAGCCTTCTTCGGCCCGGCTTGCTTGAATCCTGATGGAGCAGTGAGAAAGGGACTCATGTCTGAGTATACCCTGCCACACCTATAGTGGCCAAAAACGATTTACAAAAAGGGGGTGGTGATGAACAGAGTGTCTGAGTTAAACAGACCACTCTTACCCAGTCCAAAGATCAGGGCTTGATCCATCACCGTTATTTATCTCACTGCCCCATCCCAGCTCAGAACCTGGCTATATGCAAATCAGTCTGTCCCTGGCCCAGTGCATCATGGGAACAGGGCAGACTAAACTACCAAGCCAATTCTTCACCAGAAAGGAGACAAGCTACCGGGGACCGGTTTCTGGCATTTCAGCCTTCTTCGGCCCGGCTTGCTTGAATCCTGATGGAGCAGTGAGAAAGGGACTCATGTCTGAGTATACCCTGCCACACCTATAGTGGCCAAAAACGATTTACAAAAAGGGGGTGGTGATGAACAGAGTGTCTGAGTTAAACAGACCACTCTTACCCAGTCCAAAGATCAGGGCTTGATCCATCGCCGTTATTTATCTCACTGCCCCATCCCAGCTCAGAACCTGGCTATATGCAAATCAGTCTGTCCCTGGCCCAGTGCATCATGGGAACAGGGCAGACTAAACTACCAAGCCAATTCTTCACCAGAAAGGAGACAAGCTACCGGGGACCGGTTTCTGGCATTTCAGCCTTCTTCGGCCCGGCTTGCTTGAATCCTGATGGAGCAGTGAGAAAGGGACTCATGTCTGAGTATACCCTGCCACACCTATAGTGGCCAAAAACGATTTACAAAAAGGGGGTGGTGATGAACAGAGTGTCTGAGTTAAACAGACCACTCTTACCCAGTCCAAAGATCAGGGCTTGATCCATCACCGTTATTTATCTCACTGCCCCATCCCAGCTCAGAACCTGGCTATATGCAAATCAGTCTGTCCCTGGCCCAGTGCATCATGGGAACAGGGCAGACTAAACTACCAAGCCAATTCTTCACCAGAAAGGAGACAAGCTACCGGGGACCGGTTTCTGGCATTTCAGCCTTCTTCGGCCCGGCTTGCTTGAATCCTGATGGAGCAGTGAGAAAGGGACTCATGTCTGAGTATACCCTGCCACACCTATAGTGGCCAAAAACAATTTACAAAAAGGAGGTGGTGATGAACAGAGTGTCTGAGTTAAACAGACCACTCTTACCCAGTCCAAAGATCAGGGCTTGATCCATCACCGTTATTTATCTCACTGCCCCATCCCAGCTCAGAACCTGGCTATATGCAAATCAGTCTGTCCCTGGCCCAGTGCATCATGGGAACAGGGCAGACTAAACTACCAAGCCAATTCTTCACCAGAAAGGAGACAAGCTACCGGGGACCAGTTTCTGGCATTTCAGCCTTCTTCGGCCCGGCTTGCTTGAATCCTGATGGAGCAGTGAGAAAGGGACTCATGTCTGAGTATACCCTGCCACACCTATAGTGGCCAAAAACGATTTACAAAAAGGGGGTGGTGATGAACAGAGTGTCTGAGTTAAACAGACCACTCTTACCCAGTCCAAAGATCAGGGCTTGATCCATCGCCGTTATTTATCTCACTGCCCCATCCCAGCTCAGAACCTGGCTATATGCAAATCAGTCTGTCCCTGGCCCAGTGCATCATGGGAACAGGGCAGACTAAACTACCAAGCCAATTCTTCACCAGAAAGGAGACAAGCTACCGGGGACCGGTTTCTGGCATTACAGCCTTCTTCGGCCCGGCTTGCTTGAATCCTGATGGAGCAGTGAGAAAGGGACTCATGTCTGAGTATACCCTGCCACACCTATAGTGGCCAAAAACGATTTACAAAAAGGGGGTGGTGATGAACAGAGTGTCTGAGTTAAACAGACCACTCTTACCCAGTCCAAAGATCAGGGCTTGATCCATCACCATTATTTATCTCACTGCCCCATCCCAGCTCAGAACCTGGCTATATGCAAATCAGTCTGTCCCTGGCCCAGTGCATCATGGGAACAGGGCAGACTAAACTACCAAGCCAATTCTTCACCAGAAAGGAGACAAGCTACCGGGGACCGGTTTCTGGCATTTCAGCCTTCTTCGGCCCGGATTGCTTGAATCCTGATGGAGCAGTGAGAAAGGGACTCATGTCTGAGTATACCCTGCCACCCCTATAGTGGCCAAAAACGATTTACAAAAAGGGGGTGGTGATGAACAGAGTGTCTGAGTTAAACAGACCACTCTTACCCAGTCCAAAGATCAGGGCTTGATCCATCACCGTTATTTATCTCACTGCCCCATCCCAGCTCAGAACCTGGCTATATGCAAATCAGTCTGTCCCTGGCCCAGTGCATCATGGGAACAGGGCAGACTAAACTACCAAGCCAATTCTTCACCAGAAAGGAGACAAGCTACCGGGGACCGGTTTCTGGCATTTCAGCCTTCTTCAGCCCGGCTTGCTTGAATCCTGATGGAGCAGTGAGAAAGGGACTCATGTCTGAGTATACCCTGCCACACCTATAGTGGCCAAAAACGATTTACAAAAAGGGGGTGGTGATGAACAGAGTGTCTGAGTTAAACAGACCACTCTTACCCAGTCCAAAGATCAGGGCTTGATCCATCACCGTTATTTATCTCACTGCCCCATCCCAGCTCAGAACCTGGCTATATGCAAATCAGTCTGTCCCTGGCCCAGTGCATCATGGGAACAGGGCAGACTAAACTACCAAGCCAATTCTTCACCAGAAAGGAGACAAGCTACCGGGGACCGGTTTCTGGCATTTCAGCCTTCTTCGGCCCGGCTTGCTTGAATCCTGATGGAGCAGTGAGAAAGGGACTCATGTCTGAGTATACCCTGCCACACCTATAGTGGCCAAAAACGATTTACAAAAAGGGGGTGGTGATGAACAGAGTGTCTGAGTTAAACAGACCACTCTTACCCAGTCCAAAGATCAGGGCTTGATCCATCACCGTTATTTATCTCACTGCCCCATCCCAGCTCAGAACCTGGCTATATGCAAATCAGTCTGTCCCTGGCCCAGTGCATCATGGGAACAGGGCAGACTAAACTACCAAGCCAATTCTTCACCAGAAAGGAGACAAGCTACCGGGGACCGGTTTCTGGCATTTCAGCCTTCTTCGGCCCGGCTTGCTTGAATCCTGATGGAGCAGTGAGAAAGGGACTCATGTCTGAGTATACCCTGCCACACCTATAGTGGCCAAAAACGATTTACAAAATGGGGGTGGTGATGAACAGAGTGTCTGAGTTAAACAGACCACTCTTACCCAGTCCAAAGATCAGGGCTTGATCCATCACCGTTATTTATCTCACTGCCCCATCCCAGCTCAGAACCTGGCTATATGCAAATCAGTCTGTCCCTGGCCCAGTGCATCATGGGAACAGGGCAGACTAAACTACCAAGCCAATTCTTCACCAGAAAGGAGACAAGCTACCGGGGACCGGTTTCTGGCATTTCAGCCTTCTTCGGCCCGGCTTGCTTGAATCCTGATGGAGCAGTGAGAAAGGGACTCATGTCTGAGTATACCCTGCCACACCTATAGTGGCCAAAAACGATTTACAAAAAGGGGGTGGTGATGAACAGAGTGTCTGAGTTAAACAGACCACTCTTACCCAGTCCAAAGATCAGGGCTTGATCCATCACCGTTATTTATCTCACTGCCCCATCCCAGCTCAGAACCTGGCTATATGCAAATCAGTCTGTCCCTGGCCCAGTGCATCATGGGAACAGGGCAGACTAAACTACCAAGCCAATTCTTCACCAGAAAGGAGACAAGCTACCGGGGACCGGTTTCTGGCATTTCAGCCTTCTTCGGCCCGGCTTGCTTGAATCCTGATGGAGCAGTGAGAAAGGGACTCATGTCTGAGTATACCCTGCCACACCTATAGTGGCCAAAAACGATTTACAAAAAGGGGGTGGTGATGAACAGAGTGTCTGAGTTAAACAGACCACTCTTACCCAGTCCAAAGATCAGGGCTTGATCCATCACCGTTATTTATCTCACTGCCCCATCCCAGCTCAGAACCTGGCTATATGCAAATCAGTCTGTCCCTGGCCCAGTGCATCATGGGAACAGGGCAGACTAAACTACCAATCCAATTCTTCACCAGAAAGGAGACAAGCTACCGGGGACCGGTTTCTGGCATTTCAGCCTTCTTCGGCCCGGCTTGCTTGAATCCTGATGGAGCAGTGAGAAAGGGACTCATGTCTGAGTATACCCTGCCACACCTATAGTGGCCAAAAACGATTTACAAAAAGGGGGTGGTGATGAACAGAGTGTCTGAGTTAAACAGACCACTCTTACCCAGTCCAAAGATCAGGGCTTGATCCATCACCGTTATTTATCTCACTGCCCCATCCCAGCTCAGAACCTGGCTATATGCAAATCAGTCTGTCCCTGGCCCAGTGCATCATGGGAACAGGGCAGACTAAACTACCAAGCCAATTCTTCACCAGAAAGGAGACAAGCTACCGGGGACCGGTTTCTGGCATTTCAGCCTTCTTCGGCCCGGCTTGCTTGAATCCTGATGGAGCAGTGAGAAAGGGACTCATGTCTGAGTATACCCTGCCACACCTATAGTGGCCAAAAACGATTTACAAAAAGGGGGTGGTGATGAACAGAGTGTCTGAGTTAAACAGACCACTCTTACCCAGTCCAAAGATCAGGGCTTGATCCATCACCGTTATTTATCTCACTGCCCCATCCCAGCTCAGAACCTGGCTATATGCAAATCAGTCTGTCCCTGGCCCAGTGCATCATGGGAACAGGGCAGACTAAACTACCAATCCAATTCTTCACCAGAAAGGAGACAAGCTACCGGGGACCGGTTTCTGGCATTTCAGCCTTCTTCGGCCCGGCTTGCTTGAATCCTGATGGAGCAGTGAGAAAGGGACTCATGTCTGAGTATACCCTGCCACACCTATAGTGGCCAAAAACGATTTACAAAAAGGGGGTGGTGATGAACAGAGTGTCTGAGTTAAACAGACCACTCTTACTCAGTCCAAAGATCAGGGCTTGATCCATCACCGTTATTTATCTCACTGCCCCATCCCAGCTCAGAACCTGGCTATATGCACATCAGTCTGTCCCTGGCCCAGTGCATCATGGGAACAGGGCAGACTAAACTACCAAGCCAATTCTTCACCAGAAAGGAGACAAGCTACCGGGGACCGGTTTCTGGCATTTCAGCCTTCTTCGGCCCGGCTTGCTTGAATCCTGATGGAGCAGTGAGAAAGGGACTCATGTCTGAGTATACCCTGCCACACCTATAGTGGCCAAAAACGATTTACAAAAAGGGGGTGGTGATGAACAGAGTGTCTGAGTTAAACAGACCACTCTTACCCAGTCCAAAGATCAGGGCTTGATCCATCATCGTTATTTATCTCACTGCCCCATCCCAGCTCAGAACCTGGCTATATGCAAATCAGTCTGTCCCTGGCCCAGTGCATCATGGGAACAGGGCAGACTAAACTACCAAGCCAATTCTTCACCAGAAAGGAGACAAGCTACCGGGGACCGGTTTCTGGCATTTCAGCCTTCTTCGGCCCGGCTTGCTTGAATCCTGATGGAGCAGTGAGAAAGGGACTCATGTCTGAGTATACCCTGCCACACCTATAGTGGCCAAAAACGATTTACAAAAAGGGGGTGGTGATGAACAGAGTGTCTGAGTTAAACAGACCACTCTTACCCAGTCCAAAGATCAGGGCTTGATCCATCACCGTTATTTATCTCACTGCCCCATCCCAGCTCAGAACCTGGCTATATGCAAATCAGTCTGTCCCTGGCCCAGTGCATCATGGGAACAGGGCAGACTAAACTACCAAGCCAATTCTTCACCAGAAAGGAGACAAGCTACCGGGGACCGGTTTCTGGCATTTCAGCCTTCTTCGGCCCGGCTTGCTTGAATCCTGATGGAGCAGTGAGAAAGGGACTCATGTCTGAGTATACCCTGCCACACCTATAGTGGCCAAAAACGATTTACAAAAAGGGGGTGGTGATGAACAGAGTGTCTGAGTTAAACAGACCACTCTTACCCAGTCCAAAGATCAGGGCTTGATCCATCACCGTTATTTATCTCACTGCCCCATCCCAGCTCAGAACCTGGCTATATGCAAATCAGTCTGTCCCTGGCCCAGTGCATCATGGGAACAGGGCAGACTAAACTACCAAGCCAATTCTTCACCAGAAAGGAGACAAGCTACCGGGGACCAGTTTCTGGCATTTCAGCCTTCTTCGGGCGGCTTGCTTGAATCCTGATGGAGCAGTGAGAAAGGGACTCATGTCTGAGTATACCCTGCCACACCTATAGTGGCCAAAAACGATTTACAAAAAGGGGGTGGTGATGAACAGAGTGTCTGAGTTAAACAGACCACTCTTACCCAGTCCAAAGATCAGGGCTTGATCCATCGCCGTTATTTATCTCACTGCCCCATCCCAGCTCAGAACCTGGCTATATGCAAATCAGTCTGTCCCTGGCCCAGTGCATCATGGGAACAGGGCAGACTAAACTACCAAGCCAATTCTTCACCAGAAAGGAGACAAGCTACCGGGGACCGGTTTCTGGCATTTCAGCCTTCTTCGGCCCGGCTTGCTTGAATCCTGATGGAGCAGTGAGAAAGGGACTCATGTCTGAGTATACCCTGCCACACCTATAGTGGCCAAAAACGATTTACAAAAAGGGGGTGGTGATGAACAGAGTGTCTGAGTTAAACAGACCACTCTTACCCAGTCCAAAGATCAGGGCTTGATCCATCACCGTTATTTATCTCACTGCCCCATCCCAGCTCAGAACCTGGCTATATGCAAATCAGTCTGTCCCTGGCCCAGTGCATCATGGGAACAGGGCAGACTAAACTACCAAGCCAATTCTTCACCAGAAAGGAGACAAGCTACCGGGGACCGGTTTCTGGCATTTCAGCCTTCTTCGGCCCGGCTTGCTTGAATCCTGATGGAGCAGTGAGAAAGGGACTCATGTCTGAGTATACCCTGCCACACCTATAGTGGCCAAAAACAATTTACAAAAAGGAGGTGGTGATGAACAGAGTGTCTGAGTTAAACAGACCACTCTTACCCAGTCCAAAGATCAGGGCTTGATCCATCACCGTTATTTATCTCACTGCCCCATCCCAGCTCAGAACCTGGCTATATGCAAATCAGTCTGTCCCTGGCCCAGTGCATCATGGGAACAGGGCAGACTAAACTACCAAGCTAATTCTTCACCAGAAAGGAGACAAGCTACCGGGGACCAGTTTCTGGCATTTCAGCCTTCTTCGGCCCGGCTTGCTTGAATCCTGATGGAGCAGTGAGAAAGGGACTCATGTCTGAGTATACCCTGCCACACCTATAGTGGCCAAAAACGATTTACAAAAAGGGGGTGGTGATGAACAGAGTGTCTGAGTTAAACAGACCACTCTTACCCAGTCCAAAGATCAGGGCTTGATCCATCGCCGTTATTTATCTCACTGCCCCATCCCAGCTCAGAACCTGGCTATATGCAAATCAGTCTGTCCCTGGCCCAGTGCATCATGGGAACAGGGCAGACTAAACTACCAAGCCAATTCTTCACCAGAAAGGAGACAAGCTACCGGGGACCGGTTTCTGGCATTTCAGCCTTCTTCGGCCCGGCTTGCTTGAATCCTGATGGAGCAGTGAGAAAGGGACTCATGTCTGAGTATACCCTGCCACACCTATAGTGGCCAAAAACGATTTACAAAAAGGGGGTGGTGATGAACAGAGTGTCTGAGTTAAACAGACCACTCTTACCCAGTCCAAAGATCAGGGCTTGATCCATCACCGTTATTTATCTCACTGCCCCATCCCAGCTCAGAACCTGGCTATATGCAAATCAGTCTGTCCCTGGCCCAGTGCATCATGGGAACAGGGCAGACTAAACTACCAAGCCAATTCTTCACCAGAAAGGAGACAAGCTACCGGGGACCGGTTTCTGGCATTTCAGCCTTCTTCGGCCCGGCTTGCTTGAATCCTGATGGAGCAGTGAGAAAGGGACTCATGTCTGAGTATACCCTGCCACACCTATAGTGGCCAAAAACGATTTACAAAAAGGGGGTGGTGATGAACAGAGTGTCTGAGTTAAACAGACCACTCTTACCCAGTCCAAAGATCAGGGCTTGATCCATCATCGTTATTTATCTCACTGCCCCATCCCAGCTCAGAACCTGGCTATATGCAAATCAGTCTGTCCCTGGCCCAGTGCATCATGGGAACAGGGCAGACTAAACTACCAAGCCAATTCTTCACCAGAAAGGAGACAAGCTACCGGGGACCGGTTTCTGGCATTTCAGCCTTCTTCGGCCCGGCTTGCTTGAATCCTGATGGAGCAGTGAGAAAGGGACTCATGTCTGAGTATACCCTGCCACACCTATAGTGGCCAAAAACGATTTACAAAAAGGGGGTGGTGATGAACAGAGTGTCTGAGTTAAACAGACCACTCTTACCCAGTCCAAAGATCAGGGCTTGATCCATCACCGTTATTTATCTCACTGCCCCATCCCAGCTCAGAACCTGGCTATATGCAAATCAGTCTGTCCCTGGCCCAGTGCATCATGGGAACAGGGCAGACTAAACTACCAAGCCAATTCTTCACCAGAAAGGAGACAAGCTACCGGGGACCGGTTTCTGGCATTTCAGCCTTCTTCGGCCCGGCTTGCTTGAATCCTGATGGAGCAGTGAGAAAGGGACTCATGTCTGAGTATACCCTGCCACACCTATAGTGGCCAAAAACGATTTACAAAAAGGGGGTGGTGATGAACAGAGTGTCTGAGTTAAACAGACCACTCTTACCCAGTCCAAAGATCAGGGCTTGATCCATCGCCGTTATTTATCTCACTGCCCCATCCCAGCTCAGAACCTGGCTATATGCAAATCAGTCTGTCCCTGGCCCAGTGCATCATGGGAACAGGGCAGACTAAACTACCAAGCCAATTCTTCACCAGAAAGGAGACAAGCTACCGGGGACCGGTTTCTGGCATTTCAGCCTTCTTCGGCCCGGCTTGCTTGAATCCTGATGGAGCAGTGAGAAAGGGACTCATGTCTGAGTATACCCTGCCACACCTATAGTGGCCAAAAACGATTTACAAAAAGGGGGTGGTGATGAACAGAGTGTCTGAGTTAAACAGACCACTCTTACCCAGTCCAAAGATCAGGGCTTGATCCATCACCGTTATTTATCTCACTGCCCCATCCCAGCTCAGAACCTGGCTATATGCAAATCAGTCTGTCCCTGGCCCAGTGCATCATGGGAACAGGGCAGACTAAACTACCAAGCCAATTCTTCACCAGAAAGGAGACAAGCTACCGGGGACCAGTTTCTGGCATTTCAGCCTTCTTCGGCCCGGCTTGCTTGAATCCTGATGGAGCAGTGAGAAAGGGACTCATGTCTGAGTATACCCTGCCACACCTATAGTGGCCAAAAACAATTTACAAAAAGGAGGTGGTGATGAACAGAGTGTCTGAGTTAAACAGACCACTCTTACCCAGTCCAAAGATCAGGGCTTGATCCATCACCGTTATTTATCTCACTGCCCCATCCCAGCTCAGAACCTGGCTATATGCAAATCAGTCTGTCCCTGGCCCAGTGCATCATGGGAACAGGGCAGACTAAACTACCAAGCCAATTCTTCACCAGAAAGGAGACAAGCTACCGGGGACCAGTTTCTGGCATTTCAGCCTTCTTCGGCCCGGCTTGCTTGAATCCTGATGGAGCAGTGAGAAAGGGACTCATGTCTGAGTATACCCTGCCACACCTATAGTGGCCAAAAACGATTTACAAAAAGGGGGTGGTGATGAACAGAGTGTCTGAGTTAAACAGACCACTCTTACCCAGTCCAAAGATCAGGGCTTGATCCATCGCCGTTATTTATCTCACTGCCCCATCCCAGCTCAGAACCTGGCTATATGCAAATCAGTCTGTCCCTGGCCCAGTGCATCATGGGAACAGGGCAGACTAAACTACCAAGCCAATTCTTCACCAGAAAGGAGACAAGCTACCGGGGACCGGTTTCTGGCATTTCAGCCTTCTTCGGCCCGGCTTGCTTGAATCCTGATGGAGCAGTGAGAAAGGGACTCATGTCTGAGTATACCCTGCCACACCTATAGTGGCCAAAAACGATTTACAAAAAGGGGGTGGTGATGAACAGAGTGTCTGAGTTAAACAGACCACTCTTACCCAGTCCAAAGATCAGGGCTTGATCCATCACCATTATTTATCTCACTGCCCCATCCCAGCTCAGAACCTGGCTATATGCAAATCAGTCTGTCCCTGGCCCAGTGCATCATGGGAACAGGGCAGACTAAACTACCAAGCCAATTCTTCACCAGAAAGGAGACAAGCTACCGGGGACCGGTTTCTGGCATTTCAGCCTTCTTCGGCCCGGATTGCTTGAATCCTGATGGAGCAGTGAGAAAGGGACTCATGTCTGAGTATACCCTGCCACCCCTATAGTGGCCAAAAACGATTTACAAAAAGGGGGTGGTGATGAACAGAGTGTCTGAGTTAAACAGACCACTCTTACCCAGTCCAAAGATCAGGGCTTGATCCATCACCGTTATTTATCTCACTGCCCCATCCCAGCTCAGAACCTGGCTATATGCAAATCAGTCTGTCCCTGGCCCAGTGCATCATGGGAACAGGGCAGACTAAACTACCAAGCCAATTCTTCACCAGAAAGGAGACAAGCTACCGGGGACCGGTTTCTGGCATTTCAGCCTTCCTTGGCCCGGCTTGCTTGAATCCTGATGGAGCAGTGAGAAAGGGACTCATGTCTGAGTATACCCTGCCACACCTATAGTGGCCAAAAACGATTTACAAAAAGGGGGTGGTGATGAACAGAGTGTCTGAGTTAAACAGACCACTCTTACCCAGTCCAAAGATCAGGGCTTGATCCATCACCGTTATTTATCTCACTGCCCCATCCCAGCTCAGAACCTGGCTATATGCAAATCAGTCTGTCCCTGGCCCAGTGCATCATGGGAACAGGGCAGACTAAACTACCAAGCCAATTCTTCACCAGAAAGGAGACAAGCTACCGGGGACCGGTTTCTGGCATTTCAGCCTTCTTCGGCCCGGCTTGCTTGAATCCTGATGGAGCAGTGAGAAAGGGACTCATGTCTGAGTATACCCTGCCACACCTATAGTGGCCAAAAACGATTTACAAAAAGGGGGTGGTGATGAACAGAGTGTCTGAGTTAAACAGACCACTCTTACCCAGTTCAAAGATCAGGGCTTGATCCATCACCGTTATTTATCTCACTGTCCCATCCCAGCTCAGAACCTGGCTATATGCAAATCAGTCTGTCCCTGGCCCAGTGCATCATGGGAACAGGGCAGACTAAACTACCAAGCCAATTCTTCACCAGAAAGGAGACAAGCTACCGGGGACCGGTTTCTGGCATTTCAGCCTTCTTCGGCCCGGCTTGCTTGAATCCTGATGGAGCAGTGAGAAAGGGACTCATGTCTGAGTATACCCTGCCACACCTATAGTGGCCAAAAACGATTTACAAAATGGGGGTGGTGATGAACAGAGTGTCTGAGTTAAACAGACCACTCTTACCCAGTCCAAAGATCAGGGCTTGATCCATCACTGTTATTTATCTCACTGCCCCATCCCAGCTCAGAACCTGGCTATATGCAAATCAGTCTGTCCCTGGCCCAGTGCATCATGGGAACAGGGCAGACTAAACTACCAAGCCAATTCTTCACCAGAAAGGAGACAAGCTACCGGGGACCGGTTTCTGGCATTTCAGCCTTCTTCGGCCCGGCTTGCTTGAATCCTGATGGAGCAGTGAGAAAGGGACTCATGTCTGAGTATACCCTGCCACACCTATAGTGGCCAAAAACGATTTACAAAAAGGGGGTGGTGATGAACAGAGTGTCTGAGTTAAACAGACCACTCTTACCCAGTCCAAAGATCAGGGCTTGATCCATCGCCGTTATTTATCTCACTGCCCCATCCCAGCTCAGAACCTGGCTATATGCAAATCAGTCTGTCCCTGGCCCAGTGCATCATGGGAACAGGGCAGACTAAACTACCAAGCCAATTCTTCACCAGAAAGGAGACAAGCTACCGGGGACCGGTTTCTGGCATTTCAGCCTTCTTCGGCCCGGCTTGCTTGAATCCTGATGGAGCAGTGAGAAAGGGACTCATGTCTGAGTATACCCTGCCACACCTATAGTGGCCAAAAACGATTTACAAAAAGGGGGTGGTGATGAACAGAGTGTCTGAGTTAAACAGACCACTCTTACCCAGTCCAAAGATCAGGGCTTGATCCATCACCGTTATTTATCTCACTGCCCCATCCCAGCTCAGAACCTGGCTATATGCAAATCAGTCTGTCCCTGGCCCAGTGCATCATGGGAACAGGGCAGACTAAACTACCAAGCCAATTCTTCACCAGAAAGGAGACAAGCTACCGGGGACCAGTTTCTGGCATTTCAGCCTTCTTCGGCCCGGCTTGCTTGAATCCTGATGGAGCAGTGAGAAAGGGACTCATGTCTGAGTATACCCTGCCACACCTATAGTGGCCAAAAACAATTTACAAAAAGGAGGTGGTGATGAACAGAGTGTCTGAGTTAAACAGACCACTCTTACCCAGTCCAAAGATCAGGGCTTGATCCATCACCGTTATTTATCTCACTGCCCCATCCCAGCTCAGAACCTGGCTATATGCAAATCAGTCTGTCCCTGGCCCAGTGCATCATGGGAACAGGGCAGACTAAACTACCAAGCCAATTCTTCACCAGAAAGGAGACAAGCTACCGGGGACCAGTTTCTGGCATTTCAGCCTTCTTCGGCCCGGCTTGCTTGAATCCTGATGGAGCAGTGAGAAAGGGACTCATGTCTGAGTATACCCTGCCACACCTATAGTGGCCAAAAACGATTTACAAAAAGGGGGTGGTGATGAACAGAGTGTCTGAGTTAAACAGACCACTCTTACCCAGTCCAAAGATCAGGGCTTGATCCATCGCCGTTATTTATCTCACTGCCCCATCCCAGCTCAGAACCTGGCTATATGCAAATCAGTCTGTCCCTGGCCCAGTGCATCATGGGAACAGGGCAGACTAAACTACCAAGCCAATTCTTCACCAGAAAGGAGACAAGCTACCGGGGACCGGTTTCTGGCATTTCAGCCTTCTTCGGCCCGGCTTGCTTGAATCCTGATGGAGCAGTGAGAAAGGGACTCATGTCTGAGTATACCCTGCCACACCTATAGTGGCCAAAAACGATTTACAAAAAGGGGGTGGTGATGAACAGAGTGTCTGAGTTAAACAGACCACTCTTACCCAGTCCAAAGATCAGGGCTTGATCCATCACCATTATTTATCTCACTGCCCCATCCCAGCTCAGAACCTGGCTATATGCAAATCAGTCTGTCCCTGGCCCAGTGCATCATGGGAACAGGGCAGACTAAACTACCAAGCCAATTCTTCACCAGAAAGGAGACAAGCTACCGGGGACCGGTTTCTGGCATTTCAGCCTTCTTCGGCCCGGATTGCTTGAATCCTGATGGAGCAGTGAGAAAGGGACTCATGTCTGAGTATACCCTGCCACCCCTATAGTGGCCAAAAACGATTTACAAAAAGGGGGTGGTGATGAACAGAGTGTCTGAGTTAAACAGACCACTCTTACCCAGTCCAAAGATCAGGGCTTGATCCATCACCGTTATTTATCTCACTGCCCCATCCCAGCTCAGAACCTGGCTATATGCAAATCAGTCTGTCCCTGGCCCAGTGCATCATGGGAACAGGGCAGACTAAACTACCAAGCCAATTCTTCACCAGAAAGGAGACAAGCTACCGGGGACCGGTTTCTGGCATTTCAGCCTTCCTTGGCCCGGCTTGCTTGAATCCTGATGGAGCAGTGAGAAAGGGACTCATGTCTGAGTATACCCTGCCACACCTATAGTGGCCAAAAACGATTTACAAAAAGGGGGTGGTGATGAACAGAGTGTCTGAGTTAAACAGACCACTCTTACCCAGTCCAAAGATCAGGGCTTGATCCATCACCGTTATTTATCTCACTGCCCCATCCCAGCTCAGAACCTGGCTATATGCAAATCAGTCTGTCCCTGGCCCAGTGCATCATGGGAACAGGGCAGACTAAACTACCAAGCCAATTCTTCACCAGAAAGGAGACAAGCTACCGGGGACCGGTTTCTGGCATTTCAGCCTTCTTCGGCCCGGCTTGCTTGAATCCTGATGGAGCAGTGAGAAAGGGACTCATGTCTGAGTATACCCTGCCACACCTATAGTGGCCAAAAACGATTTACAAAAAGGGGGTGGTGATGAACAGAGTGTCTGAGTTAAACAGACCACTCTTACCCAGTTCAAAGATCAGGGCTTGATCCATCACCGTTATTTATCTCACTGTCCCATCCCAGCTCAGAACCTGGCTATATGCAAATCAGTCTGTCCCTGGCCCAGTGCATCATGGGAACAGGGCAGACTAAACTACCAAGCCAATTCTTCACCAGAAAGGAGACAAGCTACCGGGGACCGGTTTCTGGCATTTCAGCCTTCTTCGGCCCGGCTTGCTTGAATCCTGATGGAGCAGTGAGAAAGGGACTCATGTCTGAGTATACCCTGCCACACCTATAGTGGCCAAAAACGATTTACAAAATGGGGGTGGTGATGAACAGAGTGTCTGAGTTAAACAGACCACTCTTACCCAGTCCAAAGATCAGGGCTTGATCCATCACTGTTATTTATCTCACTGCCCCATCCCAGCTCAGAACCTGGCTATATGCAAATCAGTCTGTCCCTGGCCCAGTGCATCATGGGAACAGGGCAGACAAACTACCAAGCCAATTCTTCACCAGAAAGGAGACAAGCTGCCGGGGACCGGTTTCTGGCATTTCAGCCTTCTTCGGCCCGGCTTGCTTGAATCCTGATGGAGCAGTGAGAAAGGGACTCATGTCTGAGTATACCCTGCCACACCTATAGTGGCCAAAAACGATTTACAAAAAGGGGGTGGTGATGAACAGAGTGTCTGAGTTAAACAGACCACTCTTACCCAGTCCAAAGATCTGGGCTTGATCCATCACCGTTATTTATCTCACTGCCCCATCCCAGCTCAGAACCTGGCTATATGCAAATCAGTCTGTCCCTGGCCCAGTGCATCATGGGAACAGGGCAGACTAAACTACCAAGCCAATTCTTCACCAGAAAGGAGACAAGCTACCGGGGACCGGTTTCTGGCATTTCAGCCTTCTTCGGCCCGGCTTGCTTGAATCCTGATGGAGCAGTGAGAAAGGGACTCATGTCTGAGTATACCCTGCCACACCTATAGTGGCCAAAAACGATTTACAAAAAGGGGGTGGTGATGAACAGAGTGTCTGATTTAAACAGACCACTCTTACCCAGTCCAAAGATCAGGGACAGGAACAGACTAATTTGCATACAGCCAGGTTCTGAAACTGGGATGG
The DNA here is from genome assembly GCF_964263255.1 of Lissotriton vulgaris. Classification (NCBI taxonomy): domain Eukaryota; kingdom Metazoa; phylum Chordata; class Amphibia; order Caudata; family Salamandridae; genus Lissotriton; species Lissotriton vulgaris. Next base: position 760,024 of record NW_028243042.1, read on the forward strand.
TGCAGTGAGCTAAAAAACGGTGTTGGATCTAGCCCTGATCTCTTGACTGGGTGAGAGCTTTCTGCTTAATTCAGAGACTCTGTCCCTCACCACCCCTTGTTGTAAATATAGAAAATACTGCTGGCGGGAAAGCCCCCGGCCCGGATGGGGTTCCCGCTGATATGTAGAAAGCACACCCTTATATATGGTCCATAGTACTTGCAAATGTTTTTAATTTAGCTTGTATGAATACGTCTGACATACCGATCTCTTGGTCACACTCGGTCATCATCCCAATTTTTAAGAAGGGGCAAAGGTGTGATCCTAGGTGTTACAGACCGATATCGTTACTTGATTCGTCATTTAAGATTCTTGGCAAGGTCATTTTAAATAAAATAAATATGTGGGAAAAGGAAAATGGCATTTTATGCAATACCCAATATGGACTCAGAACGGGGAGGGGTACTGAGGAACAGTGTCTTAATTTATACATGACCATTTGTAAATATACTGTCGCTGCTAGGGGGTCGGTCCATCTGGCTTTTATGGACTTGTCCACAGCGTTCGATCTAGTAAATAGGTCGAAGCTGTGGACGATTCTCTCAGAGTTGGGTTTGGACCCTGCATTGGTAAACTTTCTAGCCTACCTGCACAGTGACTTGACTGCATCAGTGCGTATGACAATGGATGGTAAATGCACCGCTGGGTTTAGATCAGCAAGAGGGGTTAGACAGGGGTGCATTTTGGCCCCCATGTTATTTTCCTTGTATATCAACTCTCTGTATTCAGTTTTAGCAACAGCTACCCCAGATATACCTAACATGGGTGGGTCCCCTCTGCCCGTACTGATGTATGCCGATGACACGGTCCTCATTGCCAGAACCCCTAATGGTTTACAGTCGCTCCTTGATTCTTTTGGGGCTTTTATGCATAAACTAGATCTGGTTGTAAATATGGATAAGTCGCACGTTATGTCTATTGGGAAAGGAAAGAAGACTACAAAAACCCTGCGATGTAATGGAGTGATATTGACCAAAGTTAAAACATTTACATACCTTGGTGCTATTTTTGATGATTTGGGCACCTGGACCCCACAGATTGTAAATAAAGCGATGGCTATACGAAGGTCATTTGCAGCCATACTGGGCTTTGCAAAGAGATTGGGGGGGAAACCTACTGAAGCCATACTCACCCTGTATAGAGCCAAAACTTTGGCCCTGGCTAGATATGGGGCTGGGATTTGGGGATATAGGGACCTAGCCCCGATACAGAAAGAAGAGAATAGGTCCATGCGCTCTTTATTGGGTCTACCACAGTCTACACCCTCTTTCTCTGTCCTGTCAGAATTAGGGCAAGGATATATCGAGGATACCCTCAACCTGGCCCCACTACTTCTTTGGGTGAAAATATGGCTGAACCCCAGCTTGACACTAAACCGCCAAATCATCAGTGACTGCATGGGGAGAGATAGAGTTAAAGATATAAAATGGCTGAACTATATCAAATCTGTTGCTACTCAATTGGGCCGTACTGAATTGTATAGTAACCCGGAAAGGCTGTGTAAAGATGATATTACATGGATTAAAGCTCAATTTTTAAAATTTAGAAACATGCATCGTGAAGCCCAGGAAATTGAGAAAATCACTGTAAGGGCTCATTACACGGTAATCTTAACCATGTCCATTCAGCCTTATTTGATGTTAGTGAATAGGCCATATTACCGGTGGCTTCTAACGAAATTCCGTTTCAATCAGATGCATCTCCTTCTGGGTGAATACCCGAAATGGAATAAGCCAAGGGATCACGCTCCATGCAAATGTGATGCTTTTACTGACCAAGACCTGACTCATTTTATATTTTTCTGTCCTTTTTTTGCGGAGGGGAGAGAAAAATACATTCTACCACTCTTGAGGAACAGGGGATTTATACAAGTGAAACCCGCCCTGTTGTTTCTACAACTCATGGAGACCCCTATTGTGATGTTTGGGGTTGCCAACTTTTTGGTAGCAGCGATGAGAGCCAAACGGCTTAGATTACTGAATATCACAGTCACTGAATGTACTCTGTAAATAGCCAAGGTTTAGATCAACCTTTTCCCTTATGTGTCGTACATTTTTGTTCCCTGAAGAATCAAAGTAATATGGGTATGGTAATGAAATTATCTATAGAACCAAAAGTGATGGATTAATTAAGGTACATGACCTATTGTTTACACGAAAAAAAATAATAATTGAACCTGACTTCTCCCTGCACAAATGTTCTTAACCGTTTTTTACGTTTTTACAAATGCTTGCTATGTATTGAACAGTATTGTCTTATAAATGTATGTATGTCTTTCTATTTTAAATGTGTGTGTAGTATACTTATATGATTTTAACTAATCGAATAAAGTATTTTTGACTCTACCGAATGTTCCCACCTGCCAGGGTTGCAAATGTGCCTGAGGCAGAGGGTTGGCTTTTTACTCCTCTGCAAAGCCCCCTGCACCACTAGTATGCCACTTTTGTGTATCTTTCTCCTCCATATTTACAAGGACAGAAAACGCCACTGTGCACGGTTATAGGTACAATCATTCCTACAAGGTGGAAACCCTTGCCCCATGGCAAGGATGCATGCATTAGCGCAAAGCTTAGTGTGCTAGCACGGTGGAAGAGGACAGGAATGCACTGTATCTTGCAGAGTCATAGCATTCCTGCCCTTTTCTCTTGCTACAGGGCAACACAGAGCAACAAAGTGAATTGCTGCACTGTACCAAAATCTAGTAAATGTGACCCTAAGAGAATTATTTTCAAGCCCATTCCTCCGTCGGAACATCGTTTTCTTTTATGCAGAGTGCTGATCCATACCGATGAGGCCTCGCAAAGCTGCTTTGGATGGCTTTTAATGGCCTTGTAGCTATGAAGAAAGGCAAATCAGCGCAGGTTGCTGCGTTGCCCTACTCTGCATCAGAGAGAAGTTCCACGGATGACACAGTGGGTGTTCCCACGCAATACCCATGGATAGTATATTGACTATAGCTGGCTACTATGGTCCAAACTTGGACGACCCGTCTCCCCTTCAGGAACTCTATACGGAACTACTGTCTACTTCCACCCCCATAATCATAGGTGGTGACTATAACATAATACTTGACCCCAAAGTGGACAGAAAACCCTCAAGTAAACAGATGAACCTTCCAAAAATGAGGGAGTGGATCGGGAATTATAAACAAGATCTAGGCGTGGAAGACCTGTGGAAACAAAAAGGAGAAAAAACGCATCCTTTTACATTTCTTAACAAAAAATTGGGCCATAGGTCAAGGATAGATTTCTTTCTTCTTAGTAGGAATCTCCTAAGCAATGTCAAAAACATTGAACACCTCCCAGCGCACTTGTCCGATCATTCGGCAGTACAATTAACCCTCCTAATACTTAAGGATGTTAGCCCCCCCAGATGGACAGTTGAACGAACCATTTTTAATGACTCCCAAAATGTGTGCAAACTAGAAACTATGTCGGCATATTTTTTTGAAGAAAATTCAACTGGCACGTTGAAACACGTGACTTGGGATGCTTTCAAAGCGGTGGCCAGGGGGAAGCTGTTGAACATAGGAGCCCACAAAACTAAGAACCGGAAGCGAGAAATTAGAAAAATGGAATCGGATATTAAACTAGTGGAGAAAGGGTGGATCCCTTTCAGAACCTAAAGAAGTATTAGAGGAAAAGAGCAGGAAGCTAAGAGAGACCCTGGCTGACTATCTAGAGGACATAGTGAGAGAAAAGTGGGAATGTAGTAGGCTGTCTAACCACGAATATGGGGAAGGATGTGGGAAAATGTTAGCATGGAGAGTCAAGACTGATCAATCAAGGAATAACATACCATGCATGCAAATTCAAGATCAAGGTCAACAAAGCTTTGATGACGCTGAAATTAGACATGAGTTCTCAAAATTTTTCTCTAACCTATATAAAGAAGATATACACCCAACGGAGGAACAGATCAAGAATTATCTTGATACTGTACAGCTCTCTATCTTAACAGAAGAGGAAAGGTTAGAATTAAATAGTGAAATCAAACCTGAGGAAGTTAGAACAGCCATAAAAGAATTGAAAAGAGGAAAAGCGTTGGGCCCTGACGCACTTCCAAATGAATTCTATATAGCCCTAAAAGAAACATTAGTTGACCAGTTAACAAGTCTCATGAACACTATATATCTGGATCAGGAGAAAATACCGGATTCTTGGAACGACGCCACGATCACCATTATCTTAAAACCTGGGAAAAACCCTAAGCTCTGCGAATCATATAGACCTATATCGCTACTAAACGCTGACTACAAAATATTTATGCAAGTCATATCTAAAAGACTAGCGAAGGTTATGCCAAAACTAATCAATCCAGACCAGAAGGGCTTTATAAAAGGACGACAAATTCACGAGATCACTCATGAGCTATTTGCAGCAATAGACATAGCTGAATGGGAAAAATCACCCTTAACTATAATCACGTATGATGCTGCTAAAGCCTTTGATAGAGTCAATTGGGCCTTTCTAAACAAAACCATCAAGAAAAATAAACTTGGGGAAAGTTTTGGTCACATGGTAAGGGAGATATACAACACCCCAAGAGCAAAAATCATAGTCAATGGGAGCCTAACTAACGACATTAAAATACATAGAGGCACAAGGCAAGGCTGCCCGCTGTCGCCGCTACTTTTCAACCTGTATATAGAACCACTGGCCTGCTCTATTAGAATTCACCCCTTAATAACGCCTTTCAAGCATCAAAACTGTGTGAAAAAAGTTGCATTATATGCAGATGATCTGATGATCTTCACAGATAATGCTGGAAAAGCCAACCAAGCAATAGAAGAAACTATAAACAGCTCTGGAAGGGTTTCAGGTTATCTAACAAACCAGGAAAAAACAGAGACGATGAACTGGAACACAAATTCCAACACTCCATATAACAAAGATAAAATAACATATCTAGGAATCATCTTGGTTAAAGAAATTGAAAAAATATCACAACTAAACCTGAGCAGAGTAGCTAAAGACATGAGAAGATTGCTCAGAGTATGGACAGGCCTACCACTTACCTTTTTGGGAAGATCTAACACAATAAAAATGACTATTGTTCCAAAGTTCACATACCTCTTTAACACAATCCCTTTGGAGTTCAAAAAAGAGAGTCTGAAGAAGATCCAGGGAGAAATAGCTAGCTTTATATGGGCAGCAAAAAGCACGAGAATAGCATGGAGCAAACTAAGGAGGAGGAAAGAGCAAGGCGGAATAGCTAGTCCTGACATCTACGATATACTACAGATCATTTCAATTCAAGAATTTCAGACCATTATTAAAGAAATATCATTGTTACCCAAAATACTTTCAGATTATGACAGACAGAACAGATCACTTTCTTTTCAAGTTTGGGCACCCAAAATACTTTAAAAAAATAAAATTAAAGATCTTATATAATGCAGTAAGGCTTTGGTTTCAGATCAGAAACACTGAAAATATTCCCTATTACAGTTCCAAGGCCCCAATGTTTGACTCCCCAGGGACACCAGAATGCCTGAAACACTCATTGGCAACACCACTAAAAACAGCTGGAATAGAAAGATGGGAACAACTAATGGGAGATAACGTTATAATCACGTGGGAACAGTTATGTATAACTAAAGAAGCCAAATTATCAAAATTCAAATACTATCAGTTAACCAGCTGGGCGAAATCGTTACCAGAAGGAAAAAAGGTCAATGAGACCCTTGAAAATGAAATGACCAAAATATCATCAATAAAGAAGGAAATAGAAAAATGGTATTGGGCGTTCCTTGGGGCTGGCGAGGAAGACTTTTTAATACCAGAAGTCACATCGAGGAAAGATATGCCTGATCCAGATCTAGACCTACAAACTATATGGCAAAGATCCTCGTGAAAATGTTGGTCATGTATAATAAGAAATCATTTTTTTGCCGAGTAGCCCAGAAGGGCTAGCTCCTCCCCTGACCACCAAAATTATTGACCACGATAGAGGACATGGAGAGAATCTGGTAGGCGATAACCTACAAAGGGATACTCCCCAAACAACGGGGCAGTGAAGGCATAGAATGTGGAACCACCAGACTCCCAAGCCTCCTTATCCGTACAATCGCAATATGAGGAAAAAAAATAAAAATATACCCATGGATGTGGATTCATTCCCCGATTTTCAAGCATTTGTAATCCTACAAATCCGTCTTAAGCTTACGCCACCCCAGCGGAGGTATACCAAGGAGAAACATCTGTATTTCTCCTAATTTTAAATCCTTCTATGTGCGCTGAATTCTGAGCCACACATAGAACGAGGGAAATTCCTTCATTGATAGTTTGTGTACAGGAAGGTTTCCATTTCTGCAAAAAAACATTGCTACACTAAAGCCACCCTTTCACCATTGTGCAAGGGTGCCTGAGTTGGCGCAAGGAAGCCAATTGGGTGACAGCGCAAGTGAAGGAGACATGAACACTATCTGATAGATACAGCGCATTCCTGTCCTTTTCTTTGATGCAGGGCAGTGCAGCATAGTGGTGTGATGAGAAACAACTAACGGCTAGGGCGCTCGACCTCGGACCTGGGGATCTGGGTTCGAGTCTCAGTAACGACGCCAAAACCTCCTGTGATTCTGGGCAAATCACTTAATATGCACGTGGCTAAAATGAAAGTGTGTCGTCATGTAATGTAACTGGAAAATATGTAAAGCGCTCTGATACCTGATTCGGTTCGGGTCTAGTTCGCGCTATATAAAACCCTGCAAAAACCCCCAAAAAATCCCAAACCTTGTTATCATGGTCATTAGACCGCCATGCCTTTGCAATGCGGTTGTTACAATGCAATGCCATTAATACACAAGTCATTGTATCGACTTGTAGTAGATGGTGCTCTAACATAAGCAATAGTATAATTTACTATTCCAATACCTTCCCTACTGTTGCGTAGGCTTGAGTTGGAATAGTAAATTATACATTACTAATGTTACTGCAAGTCGATGAAATGACTTGCGTAGTAATAGCATCACATTGTAACAAAGCAGTCTTTTTAATGACCACGTTGTTACCTACTACAATGTAAAAGTATGCATTGTAACATGCTACATTCGGTGTGATACTTTGCCCTGTGTCAAAAACTAGAAATGAGGCCATAAGTGTTTTTAAAGAACTGCACCATCAATGGGTTCTGACTTGGCATAAATAGTTTCTAAAAATGAAGTATACAATGTCCTGATTGTGGTCGTTGTTAGTGATAAATCTTCCAACTGAGTGAAGTTCAAAATTTAGCAAAATGAAGAGTGTGGTCTCAACTGTAGATTATTGACTTAGATTACAATGAAGAACAGTTGAAAATCTGCAGGTCTCCCAACATACCAGCTTTCAGCTAGCATCAGGCTTGGTACGGTCATTTGGGGGGAGCTGCACTGTCTTTGGATCAAGTACCAGAGCACCTATGAGCGTCCTTACTTAGATGGGTGTGATGTTGGCATAATGGTCAGAAATACTATAGAACTACAAAGAAATAGACTACTATCCCCAGCAGCTAATCTGCCCATGTGGTCACCTTTTCTACTCAGCAGACTTTTTTGAATTATTAAATAAAGAGAGAGGCTCCTACATGGAAACTTTTCTTCTCTACTTAAACCAAGTCTATCGGGGTTCCAGGCGAGGGACCTCTGTTGACAGAGAGACCTTTAGGTTGTCACTACTGTTGCCGCTATCATTGAACCAGAGTGGAAACCAACTAGACTCAGGAGAAAGACCCCTGACCAATCAACGGGGCACATTCAACTTTCATCTCCTGGGGTCCTAAACATGCCATGGATTAGCCAATGGTACATTCTAACGTTCACTATTCCTACAGAGCCATGCCTATTCTATGCAAACCTGAGGGACACATAGTCATGGAACCCACCTGTACCTTAAGGTACCTGAATACATAAAACCATTGTAAAAGCGATGAGGCTTGAGCACATAACGGTCAAAGATTCCGTCAGAGTTTGGAGTGCACCAAATGCTAAAATATAACTCTGACTTTTATTTGTAATATTCACTAGTGCACAGCAGGCACATGCGTGATTCTTCTGGGTTCCATAGTGTATGCCATGTAATCTAAACAAACCTACACACATAGTTGTAATGCAAAATAAACCACAGGTTTCGGTAAAGAATATTGTGAGAAGGTGTTCTGTGGCCGTTCGAATCCTCAGGGTTGGTTCGATGCTCAAATAGTATCCATCTCTAAACCGCCCCAAATCTGCTATGTTTATTACGCAGACTAAAGGATGGTTAAGCGAGGGAAAGATGGAAAAAACAGGGAAGGAAAGGAAGGGAACAGCGGGGAGGGAGACCTGAGAAGACACAAGAAGAGAGAAGAACAAACAATTACTAACCACTCTGATCACCTTCCACTACACTATAACCATGTATATGTAGCAACTACCACTAACCTGTAAAATAAAATACATAGACTTTCAAATGGGAGTTGTGTATAAGGTACCTTCTTACTTCAGGAGGCTGAAACAACAATGAGGGATATCAGACATTTTCTTGAGCACACTTCATAACCTACTCAACAATAGGTAACATCACACTACCTGTTAAGTATAGATGAACCCCTTCAGTCATACACAACTCCTGTAAAGAAAAGAACAGCATGTACGGCATGAAGAATTCGTCATAAGCAATATGCCTTCTGATCATTTGCATATAACAACAACAGACATTCCTATAGGCATGGATATCAATCCTGGAGTTACGTCACTCCGCAGTAATTTGGGTTTTGTACAGCCTTAGTAATGTTTCTTTATCAACGAGGTAACAGAAAAACGTAGCCTTGTGCAAAGACCTTGCACTAATCCAATTCATCAAAGGACATAGGAGGCTCCATGTACCAGATCACCATTCGAGCAATCACCAACCTCAAAGGAACCAACGAAGGATATTGCTCCACTTAATAATGGACGCGAGCATACAACACAATGCAGTCTCAATTGATCCACAGCAGCAAAGTAGACGCCGTCTGTTTGCCTCACAAACGAACGTGAATGAAGATCCAAAAGTAACTCAGCGATCGGTGCCGATGGCACCCTTACCAGCAGCCCTACACCAGAACCCCACCTCCAAACGCCAACAACACGGAATAATCGGCAGCGTCCTGCCCTGTCTCTGCGAGGATATGCGCTGCGCTCACGTGACCCGGAAGTGATCCGATCACAGCCGCGCATGGCGCTACTGTTTATGGGGAATGTAGTTTGTGGCAGGCTGTGCCCTCGTAACGCCTAGTGCCCCCTAACAGAAGGTGGCCTGGTATATGCTGTGCACTGTATGAGCTCAAGGATAACCTTCAGAAAGCTATCCTATCGGGAGCTGTGGAGAGCAGCCTTCAGGCTTAATATTGAAGGAATGTAAAGCGGCTTGTTTTACCAGAATATCACCTCCTGAATGATTGAATGTAATGAGAACCACACAGTAGTGATATAAGAATATGTATTTATCAATATAACACTATCTACTATACTCTACATGAGGTTAGAAAACAAAGCACACAATATTGGATCAATAGAACAGTTGTAAGTAGCACAATACACAGCGGGCTCCATGGGGAGTCCGAACCATATACTTAAAAAACAACCACGACTTGACTAGAAACAGTGCCCAGAGCACGTAGAATCGCTGGGACCCCAAGGAGCCACCCAAAATAGTGCCCTTGCGATAGGTCCTGCAGCTTTCTTTTAGACCTGGTCTTAGCTCCAACTGAGGGTTCCAAATATTTCAACTTCCTCTTCCTTTTGGCAGGAGGACTTGGTAACAGGGGGTGCTTGCTCAGGAGGCAGTGTTGGTTCAATTAGGGATATAGCTGTAATTTGTGAGCTTTCCAGGACTCCATGATCATTAGCCTCGGGCACCACGCTTTTCACTAGATCTTGGTTCAAGGTGACAAGGGAACTCCTCTCTTAGGATAGCCGTCGTTTGACTGCCAACATTTATTTGTGAATAACAGAGGCAGCCTTTGTTAGGGAGCAGTCAATTGTAGAGTTTTTGAGAAACTTGGGGGTGTTAGGTGTCCTCTCCCTGTTCCCCTGTTGCCTTCCTTTGGCAATTTTATGGCCAGAGGTTTGCTTTACAGGACAAAGATCACTGCTACCAATAGTACCAAGCAAGGCATAAGGCATAAGAAAGCCTCAGGCAAACCTCATATACATCTTGTTAAGAGCAACTTACAGCACCAGGGAGCTCCCACTGGACACGAAGGCGGAACAGCAGGACCAGGAGAAAAGGCCCAGCCCAGTCTCCTTCGGGCTTTGACAGTTTTTAAGCACTGGCAGGGTGCATCAGTGGCAATGGCAATGCCTCGCTGCAAGGCAGTCTGGGGGCTGTGGTCCCAGCCTCCTCGGCAGCAGTGGTAGCGGTGATATGCCCCCATGTTCCAAGATTGCAGTAGGATTTGTAGGCGCCAGCATGAGCCCTGTCCATTTTTTAGTGCTTCCTGGTGCTGGCAGCGTGCGTCAGTGGAGGTGGCGGCACCTCACCGCAAAGCAGTCTAGGTGTGGTAGCAAGCCTCAGCCAGGCCTACCAGAGCAAGGGATTCACCCTTCTCTACACAGAGTCCTTAGACCAATAGCAAGAAGTTGGCACAGAAACTGGAATATAAAAAAACAGAGTTTATTAAACCTCGTGAGGTGGAACTACATTCACACAACACCCTTCGGTAGAGTATGAGCTAGCACACTGACTAGAAGGAGCTTGGTCCTTTTATACCTACACAGGGGCTGAAATGAAGGCGGAACAAGGCACAGAGTGTTGGTTTCAAATACATATAAGGTCATACAGAGAGTGTGCTAGCAACAAGTGGGAAGGGCTGACAGTCAGCTAATTCTGGTGGACACATCTTGACAGTTACAAATTGGAGACAGCTGAATGCTCAACTGAGCATGTGCAAAGCAGAAGAGGATACATATATCTTGTGTCTAGGCAGATTTCAAGAGCAGTTAACAGGAAGGTAGGACGGAGCACATGGCAAACAAAATGGCTGACAAAAATACAAAATGGATTCCGTACAACTGACAAGATAGTCTCTAAATACAAGATGTCTTCTGCTAATGCTTAACCTAATCATTGCTAAATTACAACATGGGGGCTGTGGTCCTAGCCTCCCAGTCAGCAGAGGCTGCAGTGATATGCCCCCATTGTCCCCCACGGTCAAAGATTGCAGCAGGATTTGTAGGCTCTGGCAAGTACGGGCTCACATTGTCAACAGTTGTCATTGAATCATATGTGAACTCTAAAAGATACCCATATACATAACCTAAGGGGAACATGGCATGCAGCCAATCTGCCTCACATGACAGCTCATCTAGCCATGTCCAGACCACCTCTGATAGGTTCATGACCAAATGTCTTTGACTCTCACCCAACAAAGTCCTACACCCATCCAGTGGATCTTTCTGATCATCCTTTAAGTCCTGTACCAAGTTGTCCGAAGCTTAGCTATTGCAATCCTATAAGGGCACACAATTCATTCCCTGCGCTGTGCAGTAGCTTCAGCCGTACACCATTTTATTTAATTTGATTTATTGTCTTGTATAGCACTTGAATCACCCTCTGGAGGGTATCTCAGCGCTCGGGACATGCAACAAGAGCAGCGGCTAAGGGCTAGGCTGAGAACAGAACAGTTTTCATAGTTTTCATAAATTTCCAATGGTCCAGGCATTGCCTTAAGGCAAGAGAGAGTTGGTTCCATATGATAGGGGCTTGGTGAGAGAAGGACTTGCCTCCAGTTCTTGACTTTTTTATTCTGGGTATTTTGAGAAGGGATTTAGAGCTTGAGCACAGAGCCCAGAGTGGGGTATAGTGGTGGAGCCTCTCCTTCAGTTAGGTGGATCCATTTCCCCATATTGCTTTGTGGGTAAGACAGCATATCTTAAATTTCAGGCATCATTGTATGGGCAGCTAATGTAGTTGGTGAAGTAGAGGAAGAGAAGCTGATCTGTGGGGGGCACGTAAGATCAGGCAGGCGGTAGTGTTTTCTGTCATCTGGAGGACTTGGTTGCTGCGATCAGGAGGGCATTGCAATAGTGTTACTTACTCAGTACTAAAGTCTGAGTCAAGGTCTTTCTGATGGAGTTGGGGAGATAGGGGAAAGCTCTCCTTAAGTGGCCTAATATGTGGAAACATGAACCCACAGAGTGAGTAACATCCTTCTTCTTAGTGAGGGTCTGTTCAAGGTACACTCCTAGGTACTTAAATGTGGTTGCAGGGGTTGGAGCCTTCCCTAGTTCCGGGGGCCACCAGTAGGGTGTCCATAGGAGTGGGGCATCACCAAAGAGCAAGACCTCTGTCTTCCCGGCATTCATCTGGAGGTAGTTGTGTTCCATCCAGCAGGATATTGCTAGCATGCCGGAAGAGAAGGTGGATTGGGCGGTCTGAGAAGTTTTATTGAAAGAGAAAGTGAGTTGGGTGTCGTCCGAGGAGGATATTGGGATGAGCCCATATTCCTTAAGAGAGCTGCCAAGGGGGCTATGTAGATATTGAACATAGTTGGGCTTAGACATGATCCCTTTGGTAAGTTCTCGTGCTTTGGACTGGGAAGGGCCAAGGTTGATGGTCTGGGACCGGTTAGAGAGAAAACTGACCGTCCATTTCTGGGATACTCCCCTAATCCCTACCTCCCTCATTCTGATGAGCAAAGTCTAGTGGTCGACCGTATCGAAAGCAGCGAAGAGGTCTAACAGCATTAGAAGGGTGGGCTGGTTTTGATCTAGGGCAAGCCTGATGTTATCGGTAACGGCCACTAGAGCTGATTCGCTGTGCACAAGTGTTGCAGTGTCGGGACTGCCTAACAATGCCTAACAATGCCTGCAAATGTCCTTGTGAGTGATGAACATTTACAAATCCGTCCTTTTTATTGGATACACTTAAGCACATCCTCTGCAGGAATATCCCTCTCTGCATCGACTCTGTGGAAGGAGGTTGAACCAACCCCTGACTGGGCCAAGTACATCTTTAACTCTGGACCACACGTTTACAGCTGAGTTGAGACATGCCCTGTACCAGACGTCAAATTGAATGGACTAGAGTTTGCCATCACAAGATACTGTACATCGGTAGTGCTTAGTGTATTACTCCTCCTCGGCCATGGAGGGCTTATATGATATCAGTGGCCCATAGCCAGTGAGCAGGTGAAAGCGGGGCATTCTTCAAATGTCCAACACATTATCAAATATGATCACCAGTCTCTAAACTTCACCTTTGTTGGGAAGGGTGTGGGTTAAGAAACGGTGTCCCATCATATCTATCTGTTAAATATTGAACGAATTTGCTAGCATGAGCTGAAAGTCATTTTGTATTTCTGACAGCCATTTTAGTTAGCCATGTTCTGCCATGTGCTCGCCATGTGCCCTGTCCTCCCTCAGTGTTGACTGCTCTTGTAATCTGCCTAGAAGCAAAGGGGCTTATTTACAAGGCCCTTGCGTCACTTTTGCGTCCTTTTTAACATGGGTAAAGTGACGATAAAGTGGTGCAAGGGGCTTGTAAATCTGCCCCAAACTATATTCAGCACCTTCCACCTTCGCACATGCTCAGTTGAGCTTGCTGCTGTCCTTGCAACTATTTCTAGTCTGTAAATTGTGGGGTGTGTTCACCAGAATTAGCAACTGTTAGCTCCTCCCACTTTGTTGAGCAAGCAGATCTTGCATGCCCATATTAGTCATTTTGCATGCTTATATGAGCCATGACTGCCCCCTGGTCTTATGCTGACTATGTAACTCTAAGCATATATAAGGCCCCCATTTTCTGTACTCCTCAGACTGCCTCTTTCAGTTGCTAAGGCTTCTGTGTGACGTAGTCTCCCTCATTTGAGGTTAATAAAGATGCTACTTTTATATTTCAGCTTCTGTGCCAATAATTTCCTTGTTGGTTTAAAAAGGACCAAGTATCAGTGGGACCCCTGAGAAGCTTTCTATGTTCTACATATCAGTGAGCCATGTGCCAATAAATGGTCCCCTGAAATGTCAGGATTTGCCTGTTATTGACCACCATGCTGTCAGCTTCACAAGGGAGCTGTGCTTTAGAGAGCATTGATCCCGCCATCTCCTGTGCCTTTAATGTTGATAAAATGCCTACTTCGTATAACTGCCTCCCAACAAAACTTCGCACTGGCCATTGCAGTGGTCCTGCCATATAACATTCCTTAAACCATGCAAAGCCTGTACAGACTTCACTCAGGCAGATGCAGCCTCCACAGAGCTACACTTATCATGCCACTATTGCAGATCAACCCTCACAACATGGTGTCCAACTCCTTGGAGGTGGCACGAGGCACAGCCACTGCTAGGTGATGGCAAAGACTCAAGATACAGGGGAGCATTAACCTCTTGGAAAGTGCAATACATCATTGGCCTGCAACTGGAAGAGTGACCAGCCAATCAAAACCCTGTTTCCTCCAGAGACCTACTTTGCTAGCCACTGAATGGCATATGTTGCCATTATTACCGATTCAGAAGCATGGACTGACTCTTTAGAATAGAGAGGATGCAATCAGACACCCATGTGAAATGCCAGTGTTACTAGTGACATGAGTTATCAAACATGTGATGTTTCCATGGGATCCAGTTTAGTACACTGGGCACGATTGATGGGACCTGATGTTGGCACACTGACCTATCAGTACTCACCAAGCCCTCAAAATAGGCTTTAGCTGCTACCTGGATGTATAGCATGGGATTTCACAGTTGAGTGTTCTCACATCAACATCCTTCACAGAGTTGGTGTGTCCAAACAGAGAACAGTCCAGACATTTGTCAAAGTGCTGACACAGGTTGAGCACTTACAATATTTTTGAAGTTTATCCCCCTGCACATGTTGTTCCGATTATAATAAAATGCCACTACAGTCAATTGCCAGACCATTTTATCCTCACATGTTCCAGAAGAGAGGGCATCTACTTGTCCTTGTGCATATGCATCTTTTAACCTCAGGACGGCTCCACCCATGCGGTACTATTTCCCCGCCTGTGCTGGCGAATTCGTGAGTGGGCGGGGTCATGACAGCTCCACGCCGTTGCCCGTGACTCATGACGGTGTGGAGCCTTAATTAGTACCGGAGCACCGCACTCAGTTCTCCCCAGCGCCGCCGCGGAATTTGCACCGCGGCAGGATTGACTCCACAGAGAAGGGGTTAACACTGAACAGTTGTTTTGTGTGTCTTGCAATCTGAAACAGGGCCCACAGTCTAAGATACATGTTGATATATTGTGCATCAAGGCATATACTCTCCTCGTCCCTGCTGCTGTCTGACTCTCAACTGCCCATCCAGGTCAGGTAAGACTGCTGCAATGATACAGAGCAATAGGGGTGTCAGGGTGTGATGCACGCCCCTCTTTCCTGGAGGTATTAGATACTCTTGTGATCTTCTTGGTAAAGCCTCTCACGTCCTGCCACTGTTTGCTACAGTAGGTAACTGCGCTGACAGGTGACCCCCACGAGCACACCTTCCAGGCAATGGTCCTCCACAGGTAGACCTTCTTGTGAGAAGTTGGCCTGGCAAATGCAGTCCACTATTCCAGTGGGCACCTTGCACCAGTCCAAACGATCCTTATTGATGGTAGGTTTAAAGAATACCTATATAGAAAGCTATCCTAGTGGTAGCTGTGGAGAACAGCCTACAGGCTAAGTCTTGAAGGAATTTAAAGCAGCTTGTTTTACTAGTCTATAATCTTGTGAATGACCAAATGAATGAAGAACCACACCAGGTATATATATATATAAAAGATGTGTATTTAATTTAAACACATCCCTCTAGTCTCTTTATGAGGCTAGAGGCAAAAGTAAATACAGTAAACTTATTTAGCACACAGTAAATTAGCACCCAATATGCCTTGGCAACAGCAACCCACACTGAAAGCAAAGATCAGCTTTGGAGCAGTCCAGCAAGGCCTGAGGGACTCACCCTTTGGAGGGGAGTCAGGGCACATCTGGAACAACCAGGGAAGCCCAAGATACAGAAGAGTTACCTTCATGGGGAACCACCAGTCGACAGACCAGGGATTGCGAAGGGGCCTCAAGCAGAAATGCTAGTAGCAGGCCCATGGAACACTTGTGGATTGTAAGCCCACATTCTAGGGTTTAGATGGTGCTCAGGGCTTGGACTACGAGGAGTCCAATGAACAACTTTGGGAAATCTTGGGAAGTAGGTGCCCTAGCAAAGGTGCATTAATTCAGGAGTTCCAGTTCCAAGTCTCTCGTGATGGCTGTGAGTCTCAACTTTGCTGGGATCTTGAATCGGCCTAGATTATGTCCGGAATTCTGTGTCCTGTGTCGCAAATCCTTTAGGATCCGGCAGAGGCATTGAAAATGCAGACCGGCAAGATGATTCTTTGGTGCCTGTTTGAACAGGGAAGTCACTCCTTGACCCCAAGGGAGATTCTTCCATCTTCTAGTTGAAAAAGAATGTTGAAGTTCCAGGATATATGTTGCAGAGTTTCGTCCAGGGTAATCTAAATTCCTAAGGACTGTGTTCCGACACTTATACTAAGTTACACCCCTTCCCGTTAGTCCAGTTTCATGACAGAGCAGGGGCTGAGTGCCCCTGCAACTGGCTTGAACTGGGGTATGCACAGGGATACCAAATGTGACCCCAGCACTGTCTGGAAAACATTCACTGAAGGCACCCACCGAGCCCTAATGTACTTAAGCCTGTCTGGGGAGGTGGTTACACCTCTCTGTGACAGGAAACCTGTTGTCTAGGCCTCCCCTGCCGGAGTTTCGGCCAGCAGCAGGAGGTTAGACTCGTGTCTGTGACTGCAGTATCCATTTTGTGATGCTGGGGCTCTTTTATACTATTACCGGTCAGGTAAGGATGTGTTAGGATTCGAAAGTGTTTGACACCAAACACGATATGTTTTGATGCAGCCATTCCAAAGTTATCATTTACAGTGAGGTTATAAAGCACTTACGAGTATATGGTATGGCTGTATCACAGAACAGCCTGAGAGAATAGATTCCAAAAGCTGCAGAGGGGTCCTGCTCATCCATGGGCACCCTCTCACACAAAACCAAGCACTCTGCCTTCAGTAATGTAAAGGGCTGCCATAGGAGTGACTTATAGGGTTATATGTTTCTGTCATTAAAGGTAGATATAGTTAACCTATATCTTAGTAAGAGGTGCAAGCACCATTTTACCCAGGCTGCGGTAGCAGACATGTGGTGCCATTTTGGAAGGCTTCCCATGGGGTGGCATAATACATGCTTCAGCCCCTGGTAGGCCTCTGGGGTACCTATGCCCTTGGTACCTAAGGTACCATATATTAGGGACTCACTAGGGTACTCCAGTAATCAATCTGGAGTGTACCTAAAGTACATGCAATCAATTTAGAGAGGAAGCAGCTAGGCTGGGGTCCAGAATAGCAGGTCATCAGCCAGACAAAAGTCGAGAAACAGTGAAACACCAGCAAAGAGTGGGGGTAACCATGGTAAGCAGATCCTTCTCTCCTACACTTCTGACACGAGTTGACCTGTAAGGATGACATTGAGACAGGCCCTTAGTTTACAAGCTATATGGACATAGACAAATACTGGCACACATAGGTCATGAGCAGCTTGCCCACACTGACTGAAGGTGAACAAAGTGGCATTCTGTGCAATTAACCAGGGTTAAATGATGACTGTCTCCCATGAGAACAGTAACATGGTGTTTACATCAGTACATACACTTCTACAGCAGTCTCCCTGCCCAGAACAGTTTTATACACACTTTGAAACTTTGAAAAATAGCAGCTTACATGCTTGCCTCCAGGATTGCTAATGAGAGTAGTGCATGGTTAATGCACATGTTAACTGACAATGCTGTGTGATCATCACTCACCTGCTCCTCTGGTTTGCCATAGAGCTGGCTGTACAGAGGCAGAAGCGTGTCCAGCAGCATCTAGTTCTGCTCGGCTGTGAATGCTGAGGCTCTGCGCTCACCACACCGTTGTAGCTCCCAGAGGATGTGGACAGCAGCAAAGAGATGACAAGGTCCTGGAATCATGCAGTTAGTGTAGGCAAGTGCACTCTCTAGGGAACCAAGGACCAGCGGTATGAGGGTGTCCTTGTAAACCCAAGGGACCTTCTGTAGATATAAAATAACCTACTAGCCAGGGAAGGTGATTTCTAGGTGTAATCTAGCCTTTCTTTATTTAGCATGTTAACATGTTTTCTCCCTCTGCATTTTATGGAATAGTAACTATGCTAATAATCTTGTTGCATATAATATGTCTGCTTGTATTAGCTAAGATACTGCGCCTGAGAACACGGCATTAGAAATAAATATTTCAAACGTGCACGTGTCTTTATTTACTCCTCATTTTGGACTACCATGAGAGTATAACGGAAGAGTGTTCATGTGTTCCACATTGCCTGAGGTATTCTAAGTTCCATGTTCTGGGTTATCTAATCATTGGGGGTATGGTATGATTGATAGTCTGGTCAATCTGCGGATTTTGGCTACTAAGGTGAGCTTTGTTTCACCCTAATTCACTGAGGATCCAAGTCTCTATGCACAGTTCTGTGTATGAGCAGAATCCCTGCTACAATTCCATGGCTGATGCAGCAATTTTGAGGGGAAAGGGACATTTAACTGCAACGCATGATGATCAAACCTTGAGTAGCACATGACATCCTGATTGGGAAACTGCTATATTTTGCCTCCTGTGATTGAACACAGTAAAAATAAAAAATGTTGTGCTTTCCAAGTACAGTCTTCACCTAGTCAAGGCATTACAGGACAGTGTGACCCAGAGTGTAATCTGTGTGATGTGAGACTGCAAAGGTGTGTGCTGTCTGAGTTGGCCACAACTCCCATCCATGCCTTGTGCTTTGAACAGCAGTCCTCAGTGTCACTCATCTTGCTAGTACATTCCTACTCACTGTCAGGAAAGCATGGTCCCTGTTGAGTTTGTTGGGCTGGGTGGGAGGAGTGTTTGCACTGACTACATCTCCCATCAGGTCCTGTCCTACTTACCACTTCCCATCTATCCCAACCATGGGACTCTTCTTACCTGACAATGAGGAGAAATGTACTGGCAAGATGGCTGGCACTAGTGACCAGTGTCTGAGTAGCCTACAACTCCCATCAAGGCCTTGTGCTACAGAAACCAGTCCCTAGTGTCAGCCACCTTGCTAGTCCATTCTCCACTCACTGTCAGTTAGCCATAGGCCCCGGTGAAGTGGTTGTTCTGTGTGGGGGGCAGAGCGGTTGTCATTACTCCAACTCCCATCAGGCTCCCCCATACACACACTCTTCCCACCCAGCCCAACCATGATGGGAGTTGTGGTCAAGTCAGACACAAAGAACCAGTGTCAGCCATCTTGATAGTACACTTCCATCTTTGTCAGGTACCATACTGCCAGCAGAATTAGCTGGTCTGGGTGAGAGGAGAAGTATTTGCAACGGCGATATCTCCATTCAGGCCCTGTACTGCACACACAATTCCCTCCCAGCACAATCAGTTCATCTCGGGCCTACGGCTACCTGAGAGTGAGTGGAAGTGGACCATCAAGATGGCATACACTGGTGCCTGGTGTTTGACTTGCCCACAACCATCTTTACGTCTATGAGCTTGTCCTGTGGGCAGGCGGGCAACTAGAGCCAAATTTCGGGGAGGGGGTGAACATTTTTTCGGGAGGGGCTAATCCTTGCAACCATAGATCAAGTGACAGAAAGAAGGGGTGAAAACACATCAAACGCTTAATTTACACGTCAATGGTCTTTTAAAGACCTGTTGAGCACTCGGGTGCGGCTGCAATTAGGATGGCCGCCGCCTGCAAAGCTGTGTCAGCCCGGGCTGACACACACGACGGGGGGGCTGAAGCCCTGTGAGCCCAATGGGTGTTGCGCGCCTGCCTGTGGGCATTGGGATTTGCAATTTTTTTTAAAATAAATTCTTGTTTGGTTTATAATAAAACACTTTTTCAATTACATTTTCTTTTTTTGGGGTTACCATGGGTGTTTCTTTTTTTCAGATTGTTTGTGGTTCCTAGATGCTTTGGGTTGATTTGCAGGATCCTTCTTTTAATCATTATATTATTACACTTTTTGGGCTTTTTGAATCCTGTTCTTGTTTTTAGTGGATTATACTTAACCCATGCCTCCCTGTGTGCATACACACCAGGTCCTGCAGAGCATGGACTTTGAAGTCCATGCTGTGAGGGAGCCTTCTGTGGCATTCCCATTGTAGTACCTCTTTCAAAGGCACTGCTGCCTTTGAAAGAGGCACTGCAGTGGAAACTGCTACAACACCTCGCCAGACCACATTTAATTTGTAATATGGCAGGTGGCGGCAACACTTAGTGGTGCAGTGCACATCAGCGGTGGCCTCAAGGACCAATTATGACTGTCAGAGTGGCATTGGGACCTCGCCACAGCAGCAAAGTTGTGATCAGTCCACCCTCCAGATTAGGAGATTCTTCCTCTCTGGCAGGCTTTTTTTGTGGCGTATCCAAGGCGGTGCCTCCAAACAAAGGTACTGCAATGGGAACTCCAAAAACTGTTTTGCATTAGCAAGGACTGGAAAGTCCATGCCATGCAGGAACTTGTGTACGAGTACCTGTGTGCATCCATGGGGCACAGAGGCTCAAGGTGGGCCTCTAAGAACCCCTTTATCTCGTCTATGCCAGAGTTTCCATGGAGGAGGGACTGCCTGAAAAGCCTGTCGGAGAGGAAACTCATTACATGCATGGCAGGACTGCGGCTAACCAGTCAAGGATATAGATCCTCTAAACCATTGCAACACTGTCAGGGAATGGCCGTTCCCTGTCGGCAGTGGCAGGGGTGTGGCAGTCCATCTGCCTATTTCATAATAAGACAGTCGGATTACAGTCACTGCCGAGCCCCCACGAGTCTGCTCAGAGGTGTCTTCATATGCTTTGATTGAAATGGCAGTAATAGCCTTTTATGGCTGTTTGGGGGTAAACTTTTAAAATGGTTTGAATCATGACTTGTTCATAGTTACTTTTGTGGTTAGTAGTTATTTAAAGTATGATAATGTGGTACAAGTGTTTGCAGTAAGAGCTATTTTGCTTATTTGAGAATATGGTGTATATGTACACCATCACACCACCACCAGGGAACAACAGTTCCCTGGCAGATTGGCTATGGTGGACACATTGTCTAACTCATAATAGGGTGGTGGGGAGATGTCCGCTGCCACACCACCGCGAGTCTTGTGGTTTCCTGACTCATAATCAGCCCTTTAGTGGGAAGGGTATGCCCTGTAGTGGGTCCCACACTCACTATGCCATCAGATTCACAAAGGTATATTACACTTCTGACTAATTTATTATTTTAAGCAAATTCACTAGTTGTTGGCTAGTCCCAAATGTTAGTGTATATTTACTCAAAAAGTGTAAGTCAAAAGTCTCCCCAAAAATTAAAAGGCTTGTCGGCAACACACTTTTGAGTACTTCACATTTCTGAGTATGTTTGGTCTTCGTTGGCTAGTCAAAAACTCTAAAGTATAACTTACATTTGGATTCTGCAGCAAACTTACAAAAATGTATACATTCCTCAAATCTGTAAATCCTCCAGGTCATTCAATTTGGTGATAAATGTGTTAGTTGCACCATTGGAATATATTTACACTCAGATTTTTGAAATACTCAAAAAGCAGTAAACATACCCAAAAGCATTGATTACTGAAAAGTGCAATTTACATATGTTAGTCAGGCCCAGAATGATTTATTTTTGTTTATGATGGATTTGCTTGACTGCATTTTTGGATTCTGATTTGGTTTAGTAGAATAATACTGTGTTTCGTGCAGACACAATGAATGTGCTCTGAAAACAGGAAACACAAACGTCTGATTATAATCTGATTATCTACTCATATATGTACTCATTGTAAAAAGTATATGATTTATTGTATTTTTAGTCATTTACAAATAACAAGAGACAGCTAGTAGTATGCTCTTAGCTTCCATTTTCACCCACTTCAAGATACTGATTATGTCTCCTCAGAGGTCTACTAATGACTGATAACAAAATTGCAGTCATATGATTTTATAGTATTAAATGTCCTTTAATTTGTAAAATACTTACTGGATTTTGTGTTAATAGAAGAGCTTTCTGTGACAAAACCTCAATGTTAACAAGTGTTTCAAATTTGATATGTGTGGTAATGGAGCATCCATATTTTAGGGGGGGGGGTTAAAATAATGTTATCTTATTATAATACATTCATTTATTTTAATTATGTATATAAGTCCAAATAAGGCAAAAATTTATTTTTTGTAACAATTGGTATAAAAAACGCATTGTACAAACTTGTGATGTAATATTAAATACATAGTAGTACATTAGAATGCTTTGTAAATGCATTTTTGATAAAACTGCATTGTAAGGTAGCATGTTATAATGACATGCCTTGTTACACCTGATGTACGTTTCTCAATCCAAATTTACGTAGGTACTTTTGGTTTATTTGGGTAAGTTTAGGTCTTGCCTGCTCACGCAATTGAGTGTTGAAATAATTAGAAGAAATTGAATACTTAGCCGCAAATGAACCAGCCCGTACAAAAATTCTTAAAACTAATATGTTGGATACATACTATCCTAAAAGGAGTTGACATCTGGAACAGCTATGTCTGTATGAAGTACTTAAACATTTGAGCTTGAAAAGACACGGTAAAGAGAATTTAAAAGAAGGAAAATAGGCAGTAGTTGGACGTCATGGATGTTTAGTAAAACACACAAAAGGTAAACTCATCAACCACAAGCGACAATTTTACTATTTAACACATCTCCAATTCTTCAAACCATGGCATAGAAAAAGTGAATTACTTGGAAATTTCGACTGCTACTAAGATTCTTTTAATGCTTGTAAAGATAGCATTGCATATTCAATTTTACCTACATAATCAAACATGTTGAATGATGAAGTTGAACAGGAAAAAATATTACAGCTGAAGTTGATAATGAAAGCTCTCAAAATAGACAAAGTTTTGGTCCATGAAGTCAAGATCCACTTGGACTAACAATAATGGTAAAGGAAAGCGTGATTGCTATGCATGAAGTCAAAATTGCAATGCAACAAGCACAAGAGGAGAATACTACATTAGAAAAGCTAGAAGAACAAGTAAATATTGAGCAGAAATAAATATATGTACGAGTGAGAGAACAGAGAGAACATGGTTTGTTACATGAAAAAAAGAATGTGTATGTTCATCATTTAAACCTATTCTGATGTACATCAGTGATCAAGCTGGAATGGGTAAAAGTTTTTAAATTAAAGTTTTGACCAGGTATCTTCAAAACACGACTGGTTTACATTTATCTTGTGTGGTAACAGCTCCAACTGGATTAGCTGTGCACAATGTTAAAGGAATTACTTTGCATAGATTACTAATGTTACCAGTTGAGCATGATGATAATTTTGATTATCAGAAGTTGTCTGGAGAAGCTTCTTATGAAGTGTCAAAAGTGCTGAAGAGGATTACAACTTTTATTTATTGATGAGGTGAGCATGGTCTCAAACTTAATGGCTGCTTTCATACATTTAAGAATGCATTGTAGGAGAGTAGGTTCTGCTTCCTGTAGTCACCCCCACTTTTTGCTGTGATTCCCTGTTTTTTTTAACTTTAGAGTGGCTGTGTGCCTGCTAATCAGACCCACAGCCCAGCTGTCCTCTCTCTAAATTGATACCATGTACTTTAGGTACATACCAGATTGGGTATTGGGTCACCTTTGTGAGCCCCTGTATAGTGTACCATAGGTACCCAGGGCATAGGTGTATCCAAGGCCCACCAGAGGCTGCAGCATGTATAATGCCACCCCTGGCTGGTCATCTAAACTGACACCACAGGCTGTGTAAACCCTGGACAGATCATACTAGGTGAGAATTACCTAGTGACCAATGCAAGCAATAACACTACCACCCATAGTATCGCAATGGTGAATTTCTCCGGGGGATAGGTAACTGGCCTGGTCTGAAGTTGAGTATAGGACTCATGCAGAGGTGTTAGGTATATCAGCACATGTCCTTGATGTGAACAGGTCACAGGTCAAAAATTGCACCACTGAACAGGCCCTGGATCCTGAAATTATGGACCAGTTGCCTACCAGGAGGAGAAGCAGTAGGGTCAGGGCAGTGCCTTCCCCCTGCCTCAGAATGAAGATCAGCCTTCTGAGCAAGCTGATTGTGAGACCCAAGAAGGAACGGTCTTAGAAGAGCTTGGGCCTGATCAGGTTGAGTTTCAGGGGGACCTTCCAGGGCAGATCTGAAGCAGGCACAGTTGGACTGCCCTTCTCTTGAACACCTCAGACAGCAAGCTGCTGCTGAGGCTGCTGGGAATGCTACAGGTACCCATAGAGTATATTGGGATGAAGTGCACCTGTATTCAGAGGTTGGAGACCCCAAGCCTGGTGCTTCCAGGAGGTTGGTCATACCTTTGGCATTCAGGGGCTTCCTTCTCACCTTAGCCCATGATATTCCCTTAGCAGGACATCTTGGCCAGAACAAGACTTGTCCCTCACTTTCACTGGGCTCACATGTCAGAGGATACCAAGGAGTTTTGTTGCTTCTATGTCACCTGCCAAGCCAGTGGCAAATCAGGTAGCACCACAAAGGCCCCCCTAATACCACTGCCTGTGGTGGGGGTTCCCTTTGAAAGAGTTGGGATTGACATTGTTGGTCCAATGAATCCCTCAAACAGCATCTGGGCACAGGTTTATTCTGGTGGTAATGGATCACCAGATACCAAGAAGCTATTCCCCTAAGGACCACAACAGCACCTGTTGTGGCAAGAGCCCTCCTAGGAGTTTTCTCAAGAGTGGGTTATCCGAAGGAGGTTGTCTCAGACAGAGGTGCAAACTTTATGTCTGGATATTTGACTGCTATGTGGAAAGAGTGTGACATGAACTACAAGTTAACGACACCCTACCATCCACAGTGCAATGGTCTGGTTGAAAGATTTAACAAGACCTTAAAGGGCATGATTAAGGGTTTACCTGAAAAGTTTGGGGGAAGATGGGACATGTTTCTGACCTGCCTTTTGTTTGCTTACAGAGAGATCCCACAGAAGGGGGTTGGATACAGCCCTTTTGAACTTCTGTTTGCAAGGATGCACTTTGCTTCCTTCACTTTCACGTGCGTAATCCCAGTGCAGTTCCTGTGACCAGGAGCTTCTTTCTCCTTGTCTGCTCCTCTGATCAGTCTGTGACCTTTTATACACACAAGAGGCATGTGAACTCGCATAGAAGCCCCTCGTTTGGCCCTGCACAGAAACGGTAACCATGGGGAGAAAGCACACCTGCCCAGCCTCGACAAAGCTCACGATTGTTTTTGGGCTGATGAATGATTTACTGAATTTGAGCATCAACTCAGGCACCTGCTTTATTTATATCTGTAAGTGCTTCCTGTTGAGGTTTAATTTTTGTGACAGGAGCATCGTTGTCGGACTCGGAATGCGCCCAGGCAGGAATCCAATAACCCCAGGAGCGAAGCCAATGCCTCAACGTTCCCTAAAGGTGTTTCCCTCTCTGGGTTACAAAGAACTCAGCAGTGAGGAAAAACTCCTCCAGAAAAAGGAGAGACCAAGGACAAGTTGTCCGTAGAGCTGGGCCACCAGGAAGAAGGGCAAATGAGTTTTGGTAGGAATGATGTATCACACCTGCGGCGGGAGAGAGATTAGAGCAATAACACAGCCATTAATAACAGGAAAATACAAATGGGCAATATTCTCTGTAACGTGTACCTATGACCGTGTGCTGTCCCAGACTTACCATACACAGGTGAATGAAAGAATGCAGCCAGACAACTTGGTCTCATAAAAATGAAGGTTCAGGGTTGAGTGCACCCAAAAGATAAGTTGTAGTGTCTCTCCAGTAAAACACCGTAAAGGAAGCAAAATCCTTGTATGACAAGGTCCAAGGAGTGCACTGCTACCATGAATCGATAGCTCTATGGACTCCACAATTTGTCCAATCGCAGGTATTCACGGGGTTCCAAAATAAAGAAAGTAGGTTCCAACAAAGGGCCCAAAATGATCAGACCTCCAAACGAAGATTCCGAATAAGCAAAACACTTCAGGGAAGGCGATTCCTTGAAGACAGGATTCCAGGAAAATACTAGACAACAATATCTTCAATATTTTCAGTAAGCAGCAATTGCACGGCAAATGAAAACAAAGGCACAGGGAGTGCTGCAGGAAGAGGATGTCCGTGTAAAGAGTTTGTTGTCAATAAAGTTTTGTAAAATGAAAAAAAATAAAAAGAAGGAGAGTCCACCCATTACACCACGGGACCTCCTCTCAACAGTTGCGGCAATGAGCAAAGCAAAGGGGACCAAACAACGAATATCGGCAAATGCCGAAAAACAGGAGCGGAGAAAGCAGGGGTCCAAAAGGTCACAATCTCTCAGGGGAATTGTCCGGGAGAGATAGATAGAGCCGCAGCGTAATGAACGCTACACACCAAAACGGCTGATCCTCGGAAAATAAAGGTGGAAATAGTTAGCAAAGTCGGCAGCTTGACTCGAACGAAACTCAGGCGGGAAACAGGGAATTCAGGAAAGTGAAGACTCCGGTCAGGGCAGGAAAGTCAAGCACCGCCATCACTCCTCGGATAGCCTAAGAACTTCCCTCCGACCAGGTGACACGCTGCAAGGCAGTATGGGACAGCACACCGTCCAGATGCATTATGGGGTTTGTAGTGTATGTGTGGTGTTTCTGCGTAGAGATCTAACAATCATGCCAGAATGAACCCTGTCCTTCATATTTATTCTTGAAGACGCCATCGTTTGGTGCAATACCTCTACTCAACTGAAGTACTTTCTACTGGCTAATCAGTAAGTGCTACCTCGTTGGGTAAATGTATAGTGCTTTTCCTACACTATAGCTGTATAAAGTGCCAGAAGAGTTGTCTCCAGTGACCATGTGTGTGTTACTATGCCATCGCGCCAAAGGGTGCAGGGGTCCCTTGAGTGAGCTGGCCATAAAAATAAAATTCGCCCGCTCGTGAATTTGCGAATTTTCAGTAATTTTGCAAGATTTGCTGACCGTGAAATTGCCTTAAATCCAGAAATTTTGCGAGGGTAACTGAGTTTTGGCCCATGCTTAGTCATTCGGACGGATGCCCACCACATACCAAGAGCAGATGAGCTCATTGACAGATTGGCTTCTGCCAAGTTTTTGAGTACATTTGACTTGACAGCTGGCTACAGGCAGATCAGACTAGCTGATGATGCAAAAGACAAAACAGCGTTATCAACCCAAGGAGGTAATTATCAATGTGTGGTAATGCCCTTTGGTCTGAAGAATGCACCTGCCACATTCCAAAGGTTTGTGAATTAAGTCCTCTCAGGTCTGGATGACTAATGTGCAGCTTATCATGATGATATTGCTGTCTTTAGCTCCACTTAGGAAGATCACCTGATCCACCTAAAGAATGTTTTGGGGGGCCCTGCAAAAGGCAGACCTAACTATCAAGTCTACCAAGTGCCAGATAGGGCAGAACAAGGTTGTATACTTGGGCCAGCTTGTAGGTGGAGGCCAAGTTCAACCCCTGGAGAGCAAAATACAGTCTACCAAGTGCCAGATAGGGCAGAACAAGGTTGTGTACCTGGGTCACCTGGAGGTCAGGTTCAACCATTAGAGACCAAGATCCAGACCGTAAAGGACTGGCCTCTTCCCATCACCCAGACACAGGTCAGAGCTTTCTTGGGCCTGTCTAGGTACTACAGAATGTTTGTTAGGAACTATGGGTCCACTGTGACTCCCCTTAATGACTTAACTTCCAAGAAAATGCCAAAGAAAGTTCAGTGGACAGGAAGCTGTCAAAAGTCATTTGATGACCTGAAGCAGGCCATGTGCACTGCACCTATTCTGCAAAGTCCAGACTACTCCAAGGAATTCATTGTCCAAATAGATACTTCTGAGTTGGGGGTAGGGGCTGTTCTTTCACAACTGAATAAAGATGGTCGAGACCAGCCAATAGCTTTTATTAGCAGGAGGCTGATCCCTAGAAAAAAACATTGGTCAGCTATTGAGAGGGAGGCCTTTGCTGTGGGTTGGGCCCTAAAGAAGCTGAGGCCATACTTGTTTGGTACTCACTTCAAGATTCAGGCAGACAATAAGCCCCTCTTGTGGCTAAATCAGATTAAGGGTAAAAATCCCAAACTGCTCAGGTGGTCCATTTCCCTACAGCGGATGGTGCATAGACCTGGGAGTGACCATGCCAATGCAGATGGACTCTCCAGATAT
The DNA here is from genome assembly GCF_964263255.1 of Lissotriton vulgaris. Lineage (NCBI taxonomy): Eukaryota > Metazoa > Chordata > Amphibia > Caudata > Salamandridae > Lissotriton > Lissotriton vulgaris. The sequence continues at coordinate 788,240 of NW_028243042.1, forward strand.
TTCCACTTAGAACATGAAGACTCAATGGGTCAAGGTTAGTTTAATGTCCCTACGTTTGGGGGGGGTTGTGTAGGAAAGTAGGGTCTGCTTCCTATATTCACCCCCACTTTTTGCTGTGATTCTCTGTTTTTTTTTACTTTAGTGTGGCTGTGGGCCTGCTAATCAGACCCACAGCCCAGCTTTTCTCTCTCTAAATTTATACCATGTACTGCAGGAACATACCAGATTGGGTATCGGGACACCTTTGTGAGCCCCTGTATAGTGTACCATAGGCACCCAGGGCATAGGTGCATCCAAGGCCTACCACAGGCTGCAGCATGTATTATGCTACCCCTGGCTGGCCATTTACACTGACACCACAGGCTGATCACTCAGCTTGGGTAAGGTGGTGTTGTCACCTCTTACTTAGATATAGTATATATATATCTAAATTATATATGGACGCATAGTAACATATAATTCACTCCTATGGCAGGCCTTAACAATCCTGGAGGCAGAGTGCTTGTTTTTTTTGTGACAGGGTGCCCTAGCATGAGCTGCACCCCTCTGCAGCTTTCGGAACCATCTCCTTAAAGCTGTTCTATGATATAGCCATACCATATACTCTTAAGTGCATTATAATCATCGCGGTTAATGCTAACTTTGGTATGGCTTTATCAAAACATGTCATGTAAGGTGTCCAACACTTTGGAATACTACTGCCCCTGCCAGTCCTGGCGGAGGGGGTAGCATTCCACCCTTCTAGAGGGAGAAGACATGTAGATACTGCTTTACCCGGTTAAAGTTAAACAGAGACTCAGCATCACAAAATGGATGCTGCTGCCACAGACATGATTTTTGACATCCTGCTGCTGGATAAAACTCCAGCAAGGGAGGCCTGGACAATAGGTTTCCTGTCGTGGGAGGTGTTAGCACCTTCCCAGACAGCCTGTAGGGTATTGGGGCAGGGTGGAATGAATGGAAATATGCTTTTCCAGACACTGTCTGGGGCACACAAGGTGCTCCATGCATAGCCCGGTTCAAACCAGTTGCTGGGTCACTCTACCCCCTTTCTGGCAATAAACTGGACAAAGGGACTTTAGATTATCCTGGAACGAATCTCTGATATGAAACTCTTGGACCTTTGATGTTCTATTTTGACTTGTTTGCTTTGTCAAAGCTCCTGCCAGAACCTGAAGACTCAGAGACACAGAAACTAGACTTCTAGACTTCTCTGACTCCGATCCACCTCCACAGCAAAGCTGAGACCCGTGGTCGACACGAGAGACCTTGGACCAGACACCCTGAACTTCCTGCATTTTGCTAACTGCATCGACTCCTGAGGTAACTCGCAGTTGTGCATTCGGGTACAAAAAGCCCCAGACCTGAGCACCATTTTCTCCCAAGCTCAGCCCTCCACACTCCACGAGTACCGCGTGGGGCCTGTTCCTGCATTTCAGCTTGATGCATTGTCCTGGTTGCTATCCTGCTAGCTAGTTAGCCATCTGAAGACTTCTTTTTGAATTGACACTACGGGCCTGTTTGCTCCAGGCTTGCTCCAGCTTCCCTCTAAAGGAAAAGCTCCCCAGACCTTGCTGGTCTGACTCAAAGCCAATCTTCACTTCTTGCGTGGGTTGCGGTTGCCAAGGCTTGTTGGGTCCAATCTGGATACCAACACCACAGTCAACTAGATCCTTTGTGGAACAGCTCAAATCCAGCTCCTGGTCATCATCAACGCCTCCTGGTCCTTGTGGTTGCATAGACAAGCTTTACCTCTTCACCTGAAATCAACTCAACATTGCCTGCTTCCTTCCTGGTTCCTTCGTGGTCACTGGCTAGTGACCCAGACTCTGTCCCCTATGCTTTCAGGTTCTTCAGTTCCTCTATCCACCCTTGGATCCACCCGGACACTTTTCTACTGGTCACCTGCAGCACTTCTTTGCAGATCTCCATTGAAACGATCAACGAAACCCGACACCAAAAGGCACCTATGCGCCCGGCTTCCCTGGGTGAGGTAACACGAGTACTCCGGTGGTCCCGTGGGTCTTGACTCTCGAAGTGTCCTACTTTAAAGTGGTTTTGTTGTAGTCCATCTGGAAGTGCCCTAAATCTTTAACTTTGTAACTTTTACGTTCCCATTATAAGACAATGGTAATTCGCGACTCTGATTGGACACTGCGTGCATCTCCCATGGGTCTCCTACTTCCTAACTTTGGTCGTCTAGTAGCCCCAGCGATTCTCTAGGCCCTAGGTCTATTCACTATTTCTGAAGTGGTCCTTATACCACTTACTTAGTATATGGTTTGTGAGACCCCTAGGGCATAACTGTATTTGTGCAACTTATAGTATGCTAATTGAGTAACTTGTGATGTACTTCAATCTCTGACCTCATAAAGCGTGCAGAGGGGACTCTCGTCAGAACGGTCGCTCACCCTTGCCCCTCCTCACTCACAGCTGCATCACTCCACGATACCGCGTTGCTGATTTCTTCAATTTCGTGCTCTGGGTAACATCTTACTGTAGCGCTGCTTTACATAGAATAATAGCGCTGTGTATCCTCCAATTGTACAATTGTAGCGCTGTGCGACAGAGAATTGGAGCGCCTTTGTAGCATCCATTTGTAGCGCTGTCTTTTATAGAATCGCTACGCTGTGCATCATCCTATTGTAGCGCCGTTTTGACATAGCATAGTAGCGCTGTGTAGCCTTCACTTATAGCGCTGTGTAACATTCATATTTAGCGCGGTTTAGCAGTGAATTGTAGCGCCGCAGCTTTGATTGGTTTCATCAGCGCGACCTCGCTCAGGCAGCTGCGCTCATTTCTCCAGTGTTCTTGTTCATGTACTGATCTCTAAGAACTCGCATTTGTTGTCCCTGTCTGGCTTTCCCCTTTGACCCTCCATTTTGTTGTTGGGATCCCCTGACCCGCCCCTCACCCACACTACCGCCTCCCTGCTGCCCCTCCCACGCTCCGCCCCCTCCACTGTCCATTTATGTCAGATGGTCCCACGCGCAGCGTCCACGCGCTACGGACACGCCGAAGGTGCGCCAAAGGTAAGCCCGTCTACGCCCGTCTGCGCCTGGACCGCGCCCAGCGCCATACCCCCTGCCCCTCGCGCTGCCCAGCCCCCCCGCATTACCTACGATGCCACCACCCTCCTAGCCCTCAACCCTGGTCGCGCCCCCAACTGCGTCCTAGCCGCTCCTGGACGCACCCATGGTCCGTTCTCCTGCCACTCCTGCAAATTTAGCGGCACCAACAACATCCCCGCTACGACCACACCACAGAGTCCCGACCCCAAGCACCTACAATGCATCTTGCTCAACACCCGCTCGGTCCACAGGCACGCCATTGACCTCTGGAACCTCCTAGACACCATCTCTCCTGACGTCGCCTTCCTAACGGAAACATGGATGAACGCTTCCTCCGCCCCTGACATCGCCATCGCTATCCCTGATGACTATAAGATCACACGCAAGGACCGCACCGACCATACAGGAGGAGGAATCGCTATCGTCCATAAGAAATCCATCCGCATCTCTACCAGCTCCGACGTCAACCTCGCTAACTCCGAACACCTTCACTTCCTGATCCACATCGACCCCAAGACTACTCTCAGAGGCACCCTCCTCTACAGACCACCAGGACCCCGCGCTAAATTCAGTGAGGACATCACGGACTTCATCACCCCACACGCGCTCCCCTCCAAAGACTACATCCTTCTGGGAGACCTCAACTTCCACCTTGAAAAGATCAACGACCGCAACACCACCACCCTCTTAGACAACCTCGCCAACCTCGGACTTAAACAACTGGTCTCTTCCCCCACCCACATCGCAGGTCACACACTCGACCCCATCTTCACCTCCAGCAACCATGTCTCCTTCAGCCACACTACGGATCTCACCTGGACCGACCACAGCTGCGTTCACTTCACCTACAACAAGCCGAAACACATCATCCACCTCCAACCAACCCTACAAAGAAACTGGAACAAAATCACCACGGATCAGATCTCCACATCACTCCTTCGAACCTCCCCAGCCCTCTCTTCTAACGCCAACGAAGCCGCCTCCAACCTCACCCTTTGGTTATCCAACACCGCCGACACCTTAGCACCACTGAAAAAACGTCAACACAAACTTGGCAACAAGAAGGCCTCATGGTTCAACGATGATCTCAAGAAGTCAAAGAAACTATGCCGCTCCCTTGAAAAGGCCTGGAAAAAAGACCCATCCACCAGCAACAAGGACGCCTTCAAAAGCGCCACCCGTACTCACCACCAACTGATCCGAAAAGCCAAGAAAACAGCATTCAAGGATCGACTGGACAACAACGCCCACAACAGCAAGGAACTTTTCAACATCGTCAAGGAATTTTCCAACCCCTCGGCCAACTCCAACGACATCACCCCCTCTCAAACCCTCTGCGACTCCCTAGCCTCTTTTTTCCACAACAAGATTGCTGACATCCACAACAGCTTTGACAACCAACCCGGAAGCCAACCCACCCTACCATCTGCTGACCATCTTCCCCCCGTAAACACCCTTAACGCCTGGAACCCAATCTCCACTGAGGACACCATCCGCCTGATGAATTCCATCCACTCTGGATCCCCCACAGACCCATGCCCTCACCACATCTTCAACAAAGCAGACTCCGTCATAGCTCCGCACCTCCGAGACGTCATCAACTGCTCCTTCAACTCCGCCACCTTCCCGGAAAACTGGAAACACGCTGAACTCACCGCCCTTCTGAAAAAACCAACAGCAGACCCCACCGATCTCAAAAACTACCGCCCCATCTCGCTTCTTCCATTCCCGGCCAAAGTCATCGAGAAAGCCGTCAACAACCAGCTCGCCGCCTTCCTCGAAGCCAACAAATCACTCGACCCCTCACAATCTGGCTTCCGAGCCAAACATAGCACCGAGACCGCCCTCATCGCAGCAACAGACGACATTCGTACTCTACTGGACAATGGAGACACAGTCGCCCTCATCCTCCTCGACCTCTCTGCAGCCTTCGACACAGTCTGCCACAGCACCCTTTTACAACGCCTCAGAAACATCGGAATCCAAGGAAAAGCACTGGAATGGATCACCTCGTTCCTCACCGGAAGAACCCAGAAAGTCCGCCTCCCACCATTCAAGTCCGAGGCCTCTGAAATCATCTGCGGCGTGCCTCAAGGATCCTCACTCAGTCCCACCCTCTTCAACGTATACATGAGCCCCCTCGCGGCCATCGCACGCCAACACAACCTCAACATCATCTCTTACGCGGACGACACTCAACTGATCCTTTCTCTCACCAAGGACCCCAACACCGCCAAAACTAACCTACACGAAGGAATGAAAGAAGTCGCCGAATGGATGAAACAAAGCCGTCTGAAACTGAACTCAGACAAAACAGAAGTCCTCATCTTAGGTACATCCCCCTCTGCATGGGACGACTCCTGGTGGCCGGAAGCCCTCGGAAAAGCACCCATCCCGACAGACCACGCACGGAACCTTGGCGTCATCCTGGATTCTTCACTCTCCATGAACAGACAAGTCAACGCCGTATCCTCTTCCTGCTTTAACATTCTTCGCATGCTCAGAAAAACATTTCGCTGGATCCCCTCCAAAACAAGGAAAACAGTCACCCACGCTCTAGTCACGAGCCGATTGGACTACGGAAACACCCTCTACGCAGGCACCACCGCTAAACTCCAGAAGAAACTACAACGAATCCAAAACGCCTCAGCCAGACTCATATTAGACATCCCACGCAACGAACACATCTCTGGTCACCTTAAAGACCTCCACTGGCTACCCGTCAATAAGAGGATCACTTTCCGACTGCTTACCCACGCACACAAATCTCTCTACGACATCGGACCAGATTGCCTCAACTCCCGACTGTCCTTCTACACCCCCTCCCGCCAACTTCGCTCTTCCAACCAAGCCTTCGCCACTGTACCTCGCATCAACAAGACCACCATGGGAGGCAGATCCTTTTCATACCTGGCTGCCAAAACATGGAACTCACTCCCCGCTTACCTTCGCCTCACCCAGAATCACCTAGCGTTCAGAAAGCAGCTTAAAACGTGGATATTTGACAAATAATCCTCCTCCCCTTCCTAAGCGCCTTGAAACCCTCTGGGTATGTAGTGCGCTATACAAATTTTATGACTTGACTTGACTTGACTTAGAAATAAATACATATATATTTGATATATACCTTGTGTGGTGTCCTTTTATTTGATATTCAAGAGATTATAATTGGTAAAAACAACCAGCTTCATATGCTCTTTGGAGTTTAGACTAAAACTGCTGGTCCATGCTACCACTAGAATAGCTTGTCTATAAGGTTGCCTTTACAACCACCATCAATAAGGGTCATTTAGACTGGTGCAAGGTTTTCACTAGAATAGTGGACATCATATGCCAGGCTAACTTCTCACATGCATCAGCTATTAAAAAACCGATTACGACGTTCTCTTTGGAGAAACATTGAATTGTATTTGGAGATCTGCTACAACTAGCTCCTGTAAAAGGAGAACCAGTATTTAAAACTCTTCTACATGAAGACACTAGGAAATCTTTGGGAAGTATTGGAAATGTGAATCTCTGGTGAAATTTTAAGTATAAAGAACTCACTCAGAATATGCAACATGCAAGTGATGACAATTATGGAAGTATTATGAAAGATGTCAGAATTGGTGTTCTAAGCAAACATGGTAAACAAGCTTCACAAAGTTGTCTACTAAAGAACTTGTTTATAAGTGAAAATACACCGGCAGCAGTTATGTACAAGGAAATTGCAATAACACATTTGATACTTTGCTTAAAGCCAACAGTGCAAGAGTGTTCTACATTTAATCAAGAGCTTCTGAAATTGAAAAATCAAGAAATAGTTCACATTGAAGCTATTGATAAATTCAAGCATCAAAGATTAACAATTCTTCTTTCAAATAAACTACAGACTAAATTGGATTCTTTGGAAAAGTATGTATCAAAAACTGCTTTAGATGTGTGTATAAACGGTTGGGTAATTTTGAGGCGTAATTTGAATATTGAGTAAATAGAGCAATGGGGAAAGTTGTTGAATTTGTAAAATGTCAAAACAGAAATGCAATTGAATTCTTGAAAATTAAATTTGATCAGATACAGAGGTGAGACAGATGGGGCATTGTTATGTATGTTTTTTTGCTGGTAAACAACTTGTATGTTCGTATTCCTTTCTGTTTAGCATATGCAATAACCATTCATAAATCTCAAAGTTTAAGTGTAGATAATGATTTAGTAAATGTTGGAAGAACTGTGCTAAAAGAGGGAATGTTATATTATGCATTATCTCTAGTTACAACATTGTCTGATTTGTATCTCTGTGTGGAGAAGTGTGGCTCAACGGTTAGAGGCGGCAGATCCGGAGGCTGAGGTTGGCCCGGGACCAGGGTTCAATTCCCGACGCGGCCGCAGGACCAGTGTCAGCGGGCCCGAAAAATCTTGCCTCGGTGCCACTCTAACCATGGGGTCCCACGCTGCAACTCTGGACAATAGCTTGCTTAATCTTCACTCCGGCCCCACCACCGCCGGGGATGCCCAGTAAAGGGACCATCTCACAGGGAAAGCCAGGACGGGTTCCCCAGTGGTACAGTGCTGGGACGCTCCAGGGTAACCACGCGCTCTATAAATCCAACATTCATTCATTCATTTAATTGATTTTGATGAAAACAAGGCTAGTGCTGAAGTAAATTGTGTAAGAGAAATAATCGTTTAAGAAGACTTTATGCACCAACGTTAGGTGAATATCCTATTTATGAAAAACCTGTTGTGTGTTTAAAACACAAACGTGTTGATGAATGAAGTGTGGTTCAAAAGCAGAAACTAAATTCAAGAGACCAGAAATGATGTAACGAAACACGTGATGATGTTGTGGGATACCAATTAGAAAATGTTTCTGGTGTCAACTGCTATGGTAATGTTCTTCTAAACATTATACTTTATCCAGAAGATCTTTATGGTAAAATTATGGAAAGTAAGGAAAAAAGATTATGTTCTGCACTTTAAACTTTATTTCAACAATTGAGAACTGACAGAAGTAAGATCCATACTGCTTCTGGTATTCGCCAACTCTAGCATACATGTACTGGATCTTTAACGTTCAGCCCCAATATACACCAAGATGCACAAGAATGTCTGATGGTTATGCTTGGAGTATTAGAAGATAAAGGAATCCAGATTGAAAGTTTATTTGGATTCAGTAACAAATGTTATCATGAATGTGAACAGTGTTCATTAACTTCAAGCACTATAGTTAACACAGGACAGTTTCTATATTTAACAATACCTGATGGCAAATCTGTACCTTTTACAAAATTAGTAAAAGAAGCAAATCATGATATGAAATGTTCTTGTTGTCAATCAGAAATGTTATCTACATTATGCTTACAGAGATTTATAAAATATGTAATTTATAAAATATGTAATTTTAATGTTACAACGCTGTAGACCGAATTGAAGAAAAGTGGACTCGGAATTTGTGTTGCTAGTCAAGTATCTATTTCTGAAAGAACTTTTGCAACACTGCTATTATTTTCCATGCTGGAGCTCCTACCACCTGTGGACTTTAAACTGTATATTTAAAATGCAATAATGATTGGAGTCACTTCAATGATACACATTTTGAAATAAAACTGAGATTCGGACGGACCTGACAATCTGAATTACCCAACTGGTATTTAATTTTTTTTAAACAAATATGTTAGATACATTTTTTGGACTAGAGGGAAACTGAGAAGATGCTTTAAGGAATTCATACTGGATGACTTAAAAACAATTCAACACATTATTTGGCCTTGAGGAAAAATCTGAACAGAAGCTACAGAGTAAAGGTAAGATTTAAAAATTGGAAATAGTATTGGATATGTTACTTTTGTTAATTTTGTATTGTGCTTACAAGAATTAGTTATTAGTTTTTTTTAACAATCTAGTTGATTGTTTTTCCCAGCTGCGTATGATGATACTACACCACATCACGGTGAATAGTGAAGTTAAGTAGAATCTGATATCAGCAAAATAAGGGAGAAAAATACTTTTTCAAAATGTTAAAATATGTTGTATTATCTGATAAGTAACACTGATATGTGAAATATATTACATTACACAACAGTTTTACAGTTTATTTTCGTTTTTGTACTGGAAAAGTTAGGCAAACAGTACTAATGGGAACTAGCAGAATAGTAGTTTAATATTTAAAAAACTATAGCAATTCACTGAAAAATCCGCAGGTTTTACAGACGTTATTGTTAGAAATTAGCATTTGAAAAACCTTTGAAATTCACAAAAAAAACATAGGTTTCAGGGACGTTATAGTTAGAAATTAGCTTTTGAAAAAACATTGAAATTCACTGAAAAATCCATAGGTTTCAGGGATGTTATAGTTAGTTAGACATTTTACAAAACCATTGAAATTCCACCATTATAGTTAGATCAGCTAACTATAATTTGCGCCCCGCATTGCACTGCTGTTGACGTCACATATTACATCATTTAGACATGGTCTGTGACATCACTGATACCATCTCAAATGACATAATTGATGACATCACTGATGCCATCATCCAGTGAATATGGTTTTCTTTAAAATCTAAATATGTATATAGATATAGATATTTTCAGCAAAGATTTGTCAGCAAAGTCAACGCCGCACACTACTTCGATATGTTGATTTTTCGTTTATTTTCTGTAGGTTCCCCACCTACGCGTTTCGGACAAACAACTGTCCCTGTTCACGGTTACAAACATATGTCCATCATTTGTGTTTACTTTTTATACCTGATGACACCACATGGCTAGTTAAGATGCATTGTGGGCACAGTAGTTTATAGTTTGAGAATTCATCCAAACAAAGCACTGTGTTTGGCCGGATCGCGGCATTATGGCCATTTCAGACTGTTTGAGTGTATTAGAGTAATACTTTATAATCGTGCATCATGTTGCATAACATAGTGTTATATCTCAACGTAGTTCTATACGCATATTTGCTGGCGCAGTTTTCTAGCAAAGTGCTAGAAAGATTAGTGATGGACTGAGTGTCCATACATTATGGCTAAGTGCCAATTGGTCTAATTGTGCCATTCAAAGCTTTGATCAACAGCTTACACAGTGCTATGATAACATTTCTTCAATAAATCTTTGTCACATGTATTGCATTCAAATCATTTGTAAAATATTTAGCTTATGTGGAGACAAGTTCAATATATTCAGTTTTTCGTATTCAGTTCATCGACACTACAAGTGTACATAAAGTTCCTTATCGGCGTTGAGGCCCCATGGGTTTCTAGTTTTGAAACGTATTATTAGTTTCGATTCTAGTTGTCTTAGTCTGGTGACACGATCACCACCTCTTTCATTCTCCCCCACCATGGCAATTCCAGCATATCTCATATCTTTCCAAGTTTTTCCTGGGTGAGTCTTTAAATGTTTTGCTGTACCATAACTCAGATCATTGTTCTGAATAGCTCTGGTGTGTTCGAGTATTCTCTTTTTAAGTGGGCAGATTGTTGAGCCAATGTACTTTTTCCCACAGATACACTGTATTTGGTAAACCACGAATTGTGAGTCACATGTTATTTTATCATTTATCACAAAGGTTCTTCCTTTTGGATCCTTTATGGTTTTCAAGTTTTGGCCAATTTTGCATGCTTTGCATGTTGAGCATTTACTGAAACCCAGTTGGCGTTTTTCTAACCAGCTTAGAGTTCTCACTTGTTTGAAATGGCTATTTACTATCGTGTCTTTAATGGAGGGTGCCTTGCGAAAGGAGATTAAAGGTCTGTCCCCAATCAGCATACCTATCTCCGTGTCCTTTTTTAACACATTCCCATATTTGAGCAAGATCTGGTGAATCTTATAACTTTCCTTTGAGAAGGTTAAGATTAACCGTGGTTTGTCTTCTTCAGTGACTTTCGTAGGTTTGTTCTTTGTTATTAGAGTTTCTGCTCTTGATTTTGCTCTAGCTTTTTGTTCTCCTTTTGTTATATCTGCCTGTTTGTATCCTCGTTTGGAAAAACGATTTTTGGTTTCTTTGAATTTGTTTTCCATTTCACTTTCTTCAGAGCAGTTCCGTTTCATTCGTAAAAACTCCCCATATGGGATGCTTTGTTTAAATGAGACAGGATGAAAGCTGGAGCCATGTAAGACACTGTTTGTTGATGTTTGTTTCCTGAATACTGTTGTTTCTAATTTATTGTTCTTGATATAGATTTTAGTATCAAGAAACTCAATTTCTTTCTTTTGAATATTTGAAGTGAATTGCAGTCCCACTTCGTTTATATTCAAGATATCAATATACTCCATAAGTCTTTGTTTAGTACCCTTCCACAGGAGGAACAGATCGTCGATAAATCTGAGCCATAAAACCACATCCGTGGTATATGGCTCGTTTTCTTCTCTCCAAGCCATGCTCTTCTCCCACCATCCCATGGTGAGATTGGCATAGCTTGGAGAGAAGGAAACTCCCATGGCACAGCCGCATGTTTGTGTGTAGACTTTCTTGTCAAAGATGAAAACATTATTTTGCAGACAGAAGCTAATCATATCCAGTATCATGTTTGTATGTCGTAGTTCTGAAATTGGTCTTTGGCTCAGAAAATATTTGGTTGCAGTTAGTCCTACGTCATGTTGGATCGAGGTATATAATGATACCACATCTATGGTGGCTAGCCAATACTCAGGTTGCCACTCCACTCCCATGATGATTCGTAAAAAGTCACCAGTGTCTTTGATAAAAGAACTAAGAGTTGGTACTATCGGAGCCAGAAAGTAGTCCACATAAGAAGCTACATTTTCTCATAATGATCCACAACTGGATATTTTTGGGCGTGCCGGCGGTTTTGTCAGAGTTTTATGTATTTTCGGAAGAAAATAAATCGTTGGCATTATAGGATGTGTGACTATCAGATAGTTCTTTTCTTCCTTTCTTCTGCCCTTTTCTTGCCACGATTCAATGCGTTTGTGTAGTTGATGGGTCATATCCAGAGTTGGATTGTGCTCCAGTAGTTTGTAGTTGGTTCTGTTGTTTAATTGACGGTAGGCTTCTTCCAAATAGTCAGTTTTATTTTGGATGACGATATTGCCCCCCTTGTCTGCTTGCTTTATTTAAATCATTGCATTCGACTGAAGACTTTTTAAGGCAAAGCGTTCCTTTTTGGTTACATTTTACTCTTTAATTGGTTTTGTTTTGGCATAGTGATTAGATAACAACATGGTACTGGCTGAATGATTACAGTATTGCAAGGAGACCACCTGAGGAAACTGATAAGTGCTTGGCTATTGACAGAGGTTTTTAATTAATACATGCTACTAGTAAATGACTCAAAAACTGCATTAGGTCACAGGGTGATTGGTTTAAGGTATATAAGACATTAATGAGCAGTGAGTAGGTGGTTATAGGTTTGTGTAGATAGTGGCAGGTGAATGTAGTAGTGGATGGATAGCGTTTGAATTACTCAATCTTACCTTTACAGTACTAGATATCAAAATATTCTAAAAATGAGTTGCATTTGTTTTTTACAATTTAAATTTTAAAAACTTTCGAACTTTAGAATTAGGGCCTGTAAAAGAGAAGAAAATATACAGTTATATAATGTTATAATTTTAAGAACACAACATAATTTTAGCATTTTATAAATTAGTTAGTTCGCCTTTTTCGCTGACCGCAGGAAATATTGAATGTCTCTATATATACTGATTTCAATATTATTCATCATATAACAGCGGATGAAAAAAAAACAACAAATAAGATTGCAAAAAAAAACAAATCTATCTCAAACTTATTTTTATCATACTCAACTATCTCTGTACATTGCATAAAAAACATCCTCAATAACTTTGCCAATAATATAAATATCAAAATATATAAAATGCTTCTTACTAAGACAATTTAGAACTACAATATGAAAGGAGAGAACTTTGGCTTTAAAAATATTATGTGTGAATTTGGTAATTCGTTAGGCAAACAATATCTATAAACCAAATGAGCATCATTACAATATGTCCTTCCTTAATTGCATTTTAAATACACAGTTTAATGTCCAAATGTTGTAGAATGTCCTTCGTTGAAATTAATTGCTACTGCTACAACAGTTCTTCCTGATACTGATAGTTGACTTGCTACAAAATATTTTATTAATGTTTCCAATTTTCTACCATCTGCTGTACAACGTTGTATCATTAAAATTGTATATTGTCCAAATCTTTGCAAAAATAATGTTGATAACATTTGTGATTTGCATTGGCTACACTCCATGTTTTGATTAGCTGATTTAACTAATTGGTTGAAGGACACATTTTTACAATCAGGTATTGTCATATATATAAATCTTTCAGTGCCTATGTTAGTGATAGAAGTAAATCTACAATGTTCACATTCATGTTGCCATCTATAACAAAGGCCAAACAGATTTTCAATTTCTATTCCTTCATCTTCCAATACTGCAAGCTTATACATTAGACATTGTTGGCCATTTTGTTGCACGATCTGTGTAAATTGCAAAGAACCAGAACATATATCCAAAAGATTCAGAATATCAGAAACACTCTGGATTTTACTTTTATCAGTTTTCAATTTTTCAAAAATAGAATGCAACAAGGCACAACTTTTTTTTCTCGATTCTTCATGATTTCCTGGTTGCCCTTTTACGTGAGTAAGTTGCAGACAATCACCAAAAACTATTATATGTTTTCCTCCAAATAAGACATTGTACTCTGTTTTAAGAATTTGCTGTATTTTTAAATGCACAAAGGCAAGCATTAAGTTTGAGACCATGCTCACCTCATCAATAATCAGACGTTTAATTTTATTTAGCACTCTTGAACCTTCATAACATGCTTCTCCAGATAGTTTGTGATATTCCAATTTATTTGATGCTCTACAAGTAGCATTAGTAAACAATGTAATGTAATTCCTTTAATGTTGTGTGCTGCCAACCCAGTTGGAGCAGTTGCAACACAAGACAAACTTGAGTCAGTTATTTTCTGTAGATAACTGGTCAAAACTTCAATTAAGAAACTTTTTCCTGTTCCAGCTTGACCACTGACATACATTCGAATAGGTTGAAATGATGTGCATGTGCATTCTTTCTTTTCATGAAGAAAACCATGGCCGATCTGTTGTCTCACTTGCTGATATATTTCTTTCTATTCAATATTTTGTTTTTTTATTTATTTAGTGTATTTTATTATAGCGCACAGATACCCCAACGGGGTGTCCCAGCGCTCCTGTGCAATTTAAGCTGAGTTAGATGTTATATTGAGGGAGGGATATTCAACAAAACAGATACGTTTTTAAGGCTTTCTGGAATGGAAGTTCTTCCCGGATCATCCGGATAGTCAGGTAACTTATTCCAAAGGGTAGAGGCGCATACTTGAAAGGTTTTTCCGCCTGTACGGGTTTTTTTGAACCTGGGAATGGTGAGAAGGTTTTTTGAGGTAGAACGAAGGGACCTGGTATTGAGGTAAGGGGTAAGGCAGGAGGAAAGATGGGCCGAGCCCTTGCATCGCAGTGCACGGTGGGCCAGTACCAGTGCTTTAAATTCTGCCCTTTTTTGTATGGGCAGCCAGTGAAGTCCTCGGCGGTGGGGCGAGATATGCTCACGTAGGGAGATGCCACCAACCAGTCGTACTGCAGCATTCTGGACTGTCCGGAGTCGATGGCATAGACCAACAGACAATCCGGTATACAGGCCATTAGCATAGTCCAGATGTGAGGAGATCAAAGCTTGGACTATGATTTTCCTAGTGTTGTTAGGTAAAAAGTTGATGAATTTCTTCACCATCCTGATTTTGGCAAAACATGCTGCAGAGACTGTGTGCACTTGTTGTTGAAATGAGAGGTTAGAATCCCATCTCACCCCCAGGTTTTCGACCGAATCTTTCGGTTTAGGTGGAACGTTTAGATCAAGAGGCCACCAGATGTTCGGATCCAAAGGGGACGGCTGGTGGAAAAATAAAACCTCAGTTTTTCCTGCGTTTAGCCTGAGGAAGTTATTGTCCATCCATTTGGCAATAGTGCGAAGGCAGTTTTTTAATGGGTCAAAGGTTGTGTGGGTAATACTGTTAAATGAGAATAAAAGTTGAATATCATCAGCATAGGATGTGGCCTTTATACCAGTTTGAGCGATGATATCCGCAAGAGGTGAAAAATAAACATTAAATAGGAGGGGGCTCAGTGAGGAGCCCTGAGGGACTCCCCACCGAAGTGGACGAGTATCCGAGGTGTAAGGAGGGGTAGATACTGCCTGCGTCCGGTTGGACAAGAAGGATGCAATCCAATTTAAGGTCGTGCCCTGAATGCCTTTAGATTGTAGGCGGTCCAGGAGTAGGGAATGGGAGACGGTGTCGAAGGCTGCTGGCAAGTCAAGCAGCACCAACACCTCTCTTGATCCCTCATCCATCCTCCAGCCTACGGAATCTGCCATCTCAATTAGCGCCAACTCGGTGCTATATCCTGGTCTAAAACCGTGCTGAGAGTCGTGATAGGCACCAGATGTTTTCTAAAAAGCCTTCTAGTTGTTGTTGAGCAAGTTTTTCCAAGCACTTTGGCAGGGGCTGGTAGGAGGGAAATTGGCCTATAGTTGGAGAGTTCACTGGGGTCTGCATTAGCCTTCTTCATTATGGGAACTAGCCGAGCATGCTTCCATGAGTCTGGGAAGACTCCCGTGAGCAGCGAGTCATTCCATATACCATTCAGAATGGGGTTGAGAATGGATGCTAAGATTTGTATTGCTTAGCCGGCCAAGGATCCCGATTTGCATTTTAGGAGTTCTTTGAGGGATTGATCTAGCGTAATTTCTTGAAAGTTGGAAAACGTACACTCAGGTCCAGTATTGGCTGTGTTGGTGGTACATTTATCTAAGTCCGTATTGCTAGGGAAGGAGTCATATATGGAAGCAATTTTGTTTTCAAAAAAATCAGAGAGACTATTGCAGAGTGTCTGTGATACCAGGGGGGTCGTTTAAGGGCCAGGGGGTCAGTGAAGGTTCTGACTTTGTCAAATATTTCCCTGGATGATCCCTGTGAGCGGTTAATTTTTTCTTCCAGGAAGGTCTTTTTGTGTTCAATTATATTTTTTTCTATAATCTTTTAGAGCAGATTTATAGAGGGATTTACGATCAGGAGAGTAAGTTATTCTCCAACGTCTCTCAAGGCGCTTGCATGCCGATTTACATTTTCTGAAATCATCAGAATACCAGGGAGCAGAAGGGTATGTTTTGATGGGCCTAAGAGGGGCGAGAAGATCAATGGAAGAAGAGATCCAGCTGTTAAAATGGGTCAGTCTGGCATCTAAATCAAGGATCGAGTCTGCAGAATGAAAAGGGGGAAGAAGGGCGGCACGGCTATCAGGGGTGATCTTACTCCAGTTTCTTCCCTGTAGTTTAGCCAGGCGTATGTGACGATCCTGGCAGTGTAGGGAAAATGAAAAAGGAATAAAGAATTTGTCGGACCAGACCGCCGGGAGGGGGTCACTTATAGCCAGTCCGTCCAGATTGGTACAGATTAGGTCGAGAGTGTGGCCGGCCTTGTGTGTAGGCTTACTGATAAGTTGATTTAAGCCTCCGTCTGATAAGGTCGCTAGAAAGTTAGAGGAGATGGAATCCAAAGGATTATCCACATGGAGATTAAAATCCCCGAGTAGGGTAAAGTTAGCGTAGCGCGATGTTGCTTGCAGGACATAGTCTAAAAATAGGGGTAACTGAGATGTTTTAGAATTTGGGGGGCAGTAAACTAAAAGGCCAGAGAAGGTGAAGTTGGGCGCCATTTTAATACAGAAGGGGAGTGCTTTGATACGTTCCAGTTGTATGTAAGGAAAGGAAGAGATATTCCAATGGGATCTATATATTATAGCAACTCCACCTCCAGGGTGGGAGTCCTGTCTATTGGCGCAAAGTATACAGTAGCTGGAAGGTATGGCTAAGTGTATAGCGGGGACAGTTTCGTCCCCTAACCAGGTCTTGGTTAAAAACAGAAGGTCCCACTTTTCCTCCTCCAGGGTGTGGGAAATGTCAAGGGAGCACTAGGGACAAGGGAGCGACAGTTAATCATACCAGACTTTATTGATAATGAGTTATAGTTGGTATGTGACATGAGGCATTCACTCCGTGAGTCATCAATGGGTTGTCCTAAACTACAAGATGTAAAAGGTAGATGGGGGGTAAAAACCTGAGGTAAGGTAGGTGCTGGAGTACAGTGTTTGGGCTTCAGAGACCTAAGCGTAGCACTATCATAAGAGATGGAGATAGGGGAAACACGGAAGGAGACCGTGCTAACGCCTGCGGCCGCGTCGCTGACGGGCGCAGACAGGAAGGACTCTGGCACGACTCCGGCGCAGGTCCGGCGCGTCTGCTGAACGCGTCCGCTGCGCGGAGGTATTGCCTTCCGTTTATATAGTGGCCAATAGAGAGCGTGGAAACGCTGCCCCAAACCAAGATGGCCGCCAAAGTCGATTCTACCTGGCCAAGGCTCGGCTATCTCAGCGTCCAAATCGGCTGAGGGTGATCCGAGTATCAGGGTGAGTGCTTAGTTAGTCAAGCGGGGGCAGGGGGATAATTACCGCCACTGTTTACATCAAGCAGGGTAAACCAGTCACAATTACAAAACAGTGCAGCAGAGCTCCGTCTTCAAGCCAAGTGCAGTGGAATTAAAAGCTAGGAATACGGCGATGTTTTAAAAAAGTGCAAACGTAAATTAAAATCAAACAAATAAAGCAGCTACCTCCCGGCTTCCGCCTCAGGAGGGGATTAAATGCACAGCGAATTGGAGTGATTGGTAAGGGATGTCCTTTTATAGTGGCCAATAGAGAGCATGGGAACGCTGCCCCAAACCAAGATGGCCGCCAAAGTCGATTCTACCTGGCCTCGGCTCGGCTATCTCAGCGTCCAAATCGGCTGAGGGTGATCCGAGTATCAGGGTGGGTGCTTAGTTAGTCAAGCGGGGGCAGGGGGATAATTACCGCCACTGTTTACATCAAGCAGGGTAAACCAGTCACAATTACAAAACAGTGCAGCAGATCTTCATCTTCAAGCCAAGTGCAGTGGAATTAAAAGCTAGGAATACGGCGAGGTTTTTAAAAAGTGCAAAGGGAAATTACAATCAAACAAATAAAGCAGCTACCTCCCGGCCTCCGCCTCAAGAGGGGATTAAATGCAGAGCCGGGGTCTCTTTCTTTACATTTCTTCTGGACCGTAATGTGTCGATGATTATTTGGAATCAGAATTTGTTGTTCTTCCAGGTTTCCTAAGCCCATAATATCTTCTTCAGCATTATGCATTGCTGTTTCCACTTCACTCATGGTGATTGCTGCTTCATTTTCAAGAACAGGTTGTCGTAGTTCATCTTGACTCAGTGGAGCCAGATCTTTGAGAACTGTCTCAAGCAATCACAGCTGCAATAGTACCTTCTTGATCAATTTCTTCATTCAATATTTTTAGATAATTTGCAAAAACTGTGCATTCAATGCAATCTTTAGATGCATTGAAAGAATCTTCATGGCACTGAAAATCTTCAAATAATTCCAGTTCCGTACGCCAAGGCTTGAAGAGTTGCAGAAGTGCTAAATAGTAAAATTATCTTTTATTAGGAGTACCGCAACTCAGTTTCCTACAATTAATCAGATTTCCTTTACTGTATTTCACCAAACATCCTTCTGAACCAATACCTGCACATTTTTCTTCATTTATTTTCTCTGTAATATTTCTCTTTAAACTGTAATATTGCAGCACTTCATAGAGACATATGTTTTCAAGATGAGGACTTGTATTTGGATTCATTTAATGCTAAATATTCGATTTCTTGTATAAATTTAAGAACTCTATTTCACGTTGCATCAACATCTAGACTTAACCAATTGATTCCTATTGACTTTGAATATAAACTTGCAGAAGCAATTGATCTGAGCATTCATACGCTCCAAACTCTCAATGGGACAGCATCTTCAAACTAAAGCTTCACGTGGGAAACTTCTTCCCACATTTTTTCAACTCCGTCTTTTCTGACTTTGTTATGTATGATGTTACTTACTGAGCAACAGCAATGGAGTTATCCGCAACATACTGGATATCCATATTAGCATTCCACATCGAGAGAATAACTGGATTATAATCATATTATATTTTGATTCTTCACTTCTTTTTAAATTGTAAGTATTTTTAGGAGATTTTCTAGTGATGACATGTCTCACTACTGAGATTAAACTGTTTACTCTTCCTTTCGATATTACTAGATGTGGAAGTCCAAAACGATACTTAGTGTAAAACTTTTCCTTCAACTTGTATTTCTGTCGACACTATTTGCCATATCGATGAGTTTGAAACTGTAACACTTGTTGGCTTAAGGAGTTTTCTTCTCTTGTTTTTGGTATAGCGCATCTAACATAATCTTCAATAAAAGATAAAACAGTCTCATCCAAATGAGCTCCAAATTTGGATGCATCCTTGATCCATAAAAGCATATGTATATGAGGAGCACCTCTAGCTTGGTATTCTTTTCTCCCCAAAAATGCAATAACTTTGCCAATAGATGGATTAATTTTATTGCAGATGAAAGACATCATAGCTTCAAACCTATGATTAAAATATCTGCAAACACTTACAGGATCCAGGGGACACAGTTCTCCAGCTTTCTTCAATTCATTATTTTCTATATTTCAATTTGCTTCTTGTAGAAAATCTAGTTAAACTTCCTTTGCGTACTCAGCACAACTAGGTGTAAGAAACCATGTAGAGGTCCCTAAGTTTCTTAACATACATTTCCATTCCAAATGGCGACATTACCAATATCCATTAGTGCCACATTGACATGCCATCAAATTAATTAACCGTGATTCTAAATGTTTGTCTTTTTCATCAACTTTTCTATAAATTCCTTTGAGGAAACATGTAGAAGATGCGTTCCCATTTTTAATATCTGGTTGACTTTATATGAAAGTGCAGTCAGATCACTCTCAAATAAATGATTAAACAAATATGGAATACACTGATGAAATCTTAGAGCTTCTGAATACTGTCGTAAAGTACGATATTCTGCAGCTGCAATCTGAACTGGTTGTTCATATCATCCACCTTTTCCGGTAGGAAACAGCTGTGGAAAACAACGAACTTCCAAAATTTTTCAGTGTCTGGGAGTTCCTTTTTCCTTTTTCAGCTGGAACAATTAGATAGTATCTCCTATCAGTTCTTTTGAATATAGAGGGTGTATAGTGTAAATTTCTTCTTTTCTTGAGTTCTTCACTTTTTCTATTTGTCCACTTAAAATGTGTGTTTCGTCTTCTAAAGTCAATTCTTCTTCTTCTTTTACATTTATATTTTTATAGTAAGCATTATTTTGCACAAGATATAATGTAGCCTTTTGGACTTTTGAGACATCTACTAACTCTTGCCATATTTTCCGACTCTTTGTGGGTACACCACTAACAAGAATGACTACAGGTTCAGTATCCTCTCTTTCTACACCAACAGTTTCAATGTTTTTCTGACAATCTAAAGGTAAATGCACAACTCTTCCTTTCAAAACTCTTTGTAGATCTGTTTGAGGCAGCTTACCTGTTTTAGGCTCCATACGAATTATAGCCTGAAAAGGGTGTACAGAGTGTATTAGGCTACCCTCATAGGTATTTAAATCTTTAAGTTCTCGAGGTATAGCTACTAATTCTAAGTCATTATAGACAGCTCTAGCTGGCATTTTGTTTTCTTCTAATTTATTGTAACAATATTTACAAATACATTGTACAGTACCTAACTCAAAACGACCTCCACAAACAGATAAGCAGTAAATTCTCTCTATTTATTATTGTGTTCCTCTTCACTTTTTAAAAACACATCTACATTCTTAGTTTGAATTTTATAATGAGTACGTCAGCAACAAATACAAACATAGGGGCCGATTAAGATGGCGGACGGACCTGAGTCCGTCCGCCACCATAGAGTAGGAGGGACCGTCCGCAGGAGCTGCGGCGGTCCCTCCGTGCAGATTAGGATGTGACCACCAGGGTGGCGGTCACATCCTCAATCTTTAACATTGCGTCGGGTGGGGCTTCAAGCTGCACCCGCGGCAATGTTAAAAATGCATGCACGGCATTTGCGTGCACAAAGCAGCAGGCACCGCGCGGTGCCTGCCGCTTTGTCCACGCAAATGCAGGGGTACCATAGGTACCCCCCATGTGCACCCCCCACGCCCCCTTCACCCAGGGGGCCCGCAACGGGCCCCAAAGTAAAGGTCCGTATGCTTTTCCACGACGGAAAAGCCACCGTGGAAAAGCATACTTTGTACTCCATCCTAATATGGCTGGCGGTGTCTGATAGACACCGCCAGCCATGTTAATGCTTTTCCGCAGTGGTCGGAAGGCGACCGCAGCAGAAAAGCGGAGGACAGATTGTAAGACCCACCAGCCATCCTAATTTGGCGGTGGGTCTTTCAAGCCTCCGCGGCGGTTTTCCCGCATCCTCCGGGCCGGCGGTGGCTTCCGCCTGCCCGGTGGATGCGGGAAATCCGCCATCGTAATAGGTTCCATAGTTGGGATTTTCACCAGAAACTATTTTAAACTTTGTTGTTTCTTTTTCAAACTACACATCAGTAGTATCTTCCACCTCTTCTTTAACACCTACACTTATCAAATGCTCACTTTCTCTACACTCCTCTTGAGCAGCAAAGAAACATAACTCTATATCATCCCAGACTTTTTTTACAACCAACATTGAACAATGCAAAAGAGCTGTATTAATTTCATGTAGACATAATGCAGGACTATTCACGTAGTATAATCTTTTAACTAACTTCCGCATTTCTGAATGATGTACTGCTAACATTCTCAAATGACGAAAACAACTTTAACACACTTTCCTAGAAAAACAAGTCAGAGAATGACCTTGTAACCCTGTATTTTTTCTCACTTTGCAGGGGTCCAGTCCTTGTAATTGCTTATTCTTCTGTTTCAAAATTTTTCTTCTATATTCTCTTAAGTAATTTAGTAAAATATCAATAAATTGTTGATGTATACTACAAATACGACTACAATTCCATGTAAACACTGGAGCCTAGGTACGTCTGCTTTGAACTTCCTCAGCTAAAAATTCTTCAACATTTCTCGGATCTATCTTTTCTTTCTCAATTGGACAACCATCTTGCACCTCATAAGAACAACCACAGGTATCAACTGCATTCACTAAACTATTTTGTTGAAAATAGCTTTTCAAAATTAAGATAAAGAATCTACTTTTTAATTCAAAGGCTTCTTTAATAACACTTAGAATCTTCTTTTTCTGTCTGTAAAATTATGTTCTCTTATATATTTTACATTTTTTCAGAAAATTCGGGAGTACTATACTTTTATATATTCTTTTTGGATTTCTGAAAATTGTTAGATCCATATTCCAACATAATTATTTTTCCAATAATCCAATTTTCCACTTTTTTGAACAATGTTCTTGTTCTGTCTGTCTTTTCTGTATTTTTAATATTGAAAACAGTTGTTGTAAGATTTTTTTTAAAACGTTTGCTTTTCTTACCAGAAGACTTTTTCTTTGAACATCCATGTTGTACTTGATCTAATTTCTCTTATCCTTTTTTTTCAAATAAACCTCCTTTCTTTCTTTTCTTTTTCTCTGCTGTTTTCTCGTCATTGTATCTCCTTCTTAATAATGATGCAAATAATATATATAAATATTCACATGTATAATTATAAAAATACATACAAAGAAACTACATCAATGATTTCCGCAATCGAACAGTGCTACCTGCATAACTGTGCTAGTCTATGAGTAGTGTGAAAGATACTAGAGCACAGCATTAGTAGTACACATCTGATTGTGTAACTGCATGATTAAAACCTGTATCATTCCATAAATACATGACTAGTGACTACAACATTACAATACTACAAGGAGAGTGCCTGAGTGCATTTATAAGTACTAAAGTTTTGGTGAAGTGATAGGATAAGTAGATAGTGCTGGATGGGTGATTAGATAAAACTGCTTGGGACAGACAGGAGGTTTCCTACACTACATGGATACTAACTGGGTATTTACACCAGTGTACCAATAGTATGTAGCGGGTTAGAGGTGTGCATAGATAGTGCACAGAATATTGTAGCTGTAGTTCTCGTACTGGCTAGGCCATTGCATAACTACTAACTAAAATAACAACAGTGCTGTAAACAGAGTGCATAGTGCAGTTATAAATGTTTAGGTACTGGCGGAGTGATAGGATACTTTGATAGTGCTGGATGGGTGATAGGAGAAGTACATGGGACAGAGAGGAGTATTCCTAGAATGCTTGGTAACTAAGTGGGAATTTACAAGAGTGTCTCAATAGTATTTTGCTTGTTAGAGGTCCGTATGCATTTTGCACAGAATATCGTAGCTGTACTACTGTTACTGTCTAGGCCATTACACAGTACATGACTACAATTTGGATTGATTACACTGCTGCAAACAAAGTGCATGATCAATTTATAACTGATTACATATTGGCAGAGTGGTAGGATAAGTACATCGTGCTGGATGGGTGATTTGGAAAAGTGAATCGACTGACAAGAGAATTCCTACACTGCATAGGTACTAACTATGTATTTAGAACAGTATATCAATAGTCTGTAGCTCGTTAGATGTCTACATACTGCACAGAATATAGTAGCTATGCTAGTGTTAGTAGCTACTCCATTCTGTAAGTACAGTACTATTAACTAAAATGATTACAGTCCTGCAAACAGAGCTCATATTGAATTTATAAGTGCTTAGATATTGACATAGAGATAGAATAAGTAGATACTGCTGGATGGATGATTGGAGAAGTGCATGGCACTGACATTAGGATTGCTAAACTGCATAGCCTGCAGAGGGAGAACTGCGAGCCGGCTAGAACAGGAACAGCTAAGGTCCAAATACTATAGTGAAAAGTATGGGCCGTCCCCTTGCAAATGAATAGCTGCGACCGGTGATGTCGAAAGAGAGAGCATGAACGCAATATCCCACAAAAACAAGTGCAATATATTTCCAGTGTTGGCTTGCACAGGTACACTTACAGACACAATGGCTGGCAGACGAACAGCTGCGAGCTGAACAATGGTTTGTAGATGGAGAGCTGCAAGGTGGCACGTTAGCTCATAGAGGAAGACATGCAAGTCGACTAACTGGGTCGTACAGGGAGAGCTGCCGGCCGGCTCAGAGGAACAGTTGCGGGCCGGCTCAGAGGAACAGTTCCGGGCCAGAGGGCTGGCTCCTCTATGGCTCATCAGCTCGCAGGAGAACTGCAGACCAGCTAGCACAAGAACAGCTCTGGGCCAACTACTATAGGAAAAAGTGCAAGCCATCAGCTTGCAAAGGGATAGGTACGGGACAGTGCTGTAGAAAGAGTGAGAGTAAAGCGGGTATCTCGTAGAGAGACAGCTGTGCTATATTTCCATTGATTGCAGAGGTACCACTGCATACTAGCTCACAGAGAATGAATTGTGAGCCTACCAGTGGTTCCAGAGGGAGAGCAGCGAGCCAGCGGGCTGGCTCCTAGAGGAAGACCTGCAAGTCGACCAGCTGGCTTGTGGAGAGAGAGCTACGGGCTGGCTCACAGAGAAACAGTTGCAGGCCGGCGGGCTGGCTCGTACAGGAAGAACTGCGAGCCGACTGCCTGCCTCATAGAGGGAGAGCTTCAGGCCGGCTCACACAGGAACAGTTGCAGACCAACCACTATAGGGAGAGGTGCACAACGTCCACTTGTAAACGGATATTTGCATGACGGTGATGTGGTGAGAGGGAGAATAAAGAGGGTATCGCCCAGAGAGAGCTGCAGTATATTTCTAGTGTTCGTTTGCAGAGCTACAAAGCGACCTTGCTCGCAGACGAACAATTCCTGGCTGACCTGTAGTTTGCGGAGGGACAGCTGCAAGCCGGCGAGCTGTCTCGTAGACTGACTGGCTCGTGGAGGAATAGCTGTGGTCCTTCACTTCAAACACGGAGAGCTGCGGGCCGGCTCACAGAGGAATATCTGCGGGCCGACTACTATAGGCAAAAGGTGTGGGCTGTCGGCTTGCATAGGCATAGTTGCGGGGCAGTGATGTGGAGAGAGGGAGCGTAAGGTGGTATCTCCTAGAGAAACAGCTACGGTATGTTTCCAGTACTGTCTCGCAGAGAATGAGCTGTGAGCCCACAGTGGTTCGCATAGGGACACCTGTAAGCCAGCGGGCTGGTTCATAGAGTTAGACAGGTAGACCCACTAGCTGGCTCATACAAAGAAAGCTGCAGGCTGCCTGGCTCGTAGAGGGAGAGCTGTGGGCCAGCTCACAGAGGAATAGTAGTGGGACAGCGAGCTGGCACATAGAGGAAGACCTGCGAAGCGACTGGCTGGCTTGTAGAGGGAGAGCAAAGGGCCGGATCACAAAGGAACAGCTGTGGGTCGACTAATATAGGGAGAGGTGCGGACCGTCCACTTGTAACGGGATAGGTGCGGGACGGTGATGTTGGGAGAAGGAACATGAAGTGGGTTTCTCATAGAGAGAGTACTCTGGTATATTTCTAGAGTTTGCTAGCAGAGATACAACAGCGACCTGGCTTGCAGACGAACAACTGCGAGTCGACCGGTAGTTTGCAGAGGGACAGCTGTGAGCCGGGGGCTAGCTCGTACAGGAAGACCTGCAAGCTGACTGGCTGTCTGGTATCAGAACATCTGTGGTCCGTTGGCTCAAAGAGGGAGAGCTGAGGGCTGGCTCGCACAGAAACAGCTGGGGGTTGACTAGTATCGGGAGAGATGCAGGCTGTTAACTTGTAAAGGGAAAGGTGTGGGACGGTGATGTGGGCAGAGGGAACATGAAGGAGGTATCTCATAGATAGAGAGCTCAGATATATTTCCAGTGTTGCCTTGCAGAGGTACAACTGCGGTCTGAGGAATCGCAGAGGGATAGTTTATTCCTGAAACCATGTAATCTTTTAAACATATGTCACGTCCCTTTGGCCCCATTCAAACTCATTACAACCTTCTCTGTACACTACAGATCCCACCAACATGCCAATAAAAGTATAAGTACTATTTTTATACTGGATAAAGCTCTATTATTTAATTTTTATAATTGTTATAAACACTACTGTTGGGTGCACAAAATGGAAAATGTGAGATGAGGAGAGTAAAGAGAGGTGTAATTCCTAAACGTGTATTCTACTATTCATTCAATATAGGTATATTCAGGGCTTTGAGTGGGATAAAAAAAATGCATATATCTAAAAGGTGCAACAGTGTACAGTTAAACAACGATGGGTACACAGTTCCCCAGTACTAAAATAAGGGATGAAGAGTGGGAAAAGTGGATGAACCAAGAAGTGGGTGAAGGCCCAAACAAGGGGGAAGAAAGGGGGATCTTTTGTTCCTGCCGTTTGGTGCTGTGGGTGTGAGGGCCCTAGGGAGAGGTGTAGATGTGGGTGGGTGGTAAATTAAAAAAGGTTAGATAAACTGATAGGATCGTTTAATGGGTGGTGTCAGCATTCACCCCTGTTATTTTCACTGGTCATTCAACCACTTGTTGTTAAATTACATCAATATCATCCCAAATGGGCTCTCTGCTACCCCACCAAACATATTCTGGTATCCCTCTATTCGGACAATGTCACCTTATATGTTCGGGAATCACAGATCAGTCTTAACCCCATACTATGTGAATCCAAAACCTTTGGCACACTTTCAGGGGTCAATATTAACTAGGAGAAATTTCAAATATTTCTATTCATGGAAACCACCCTTCCTTATGCACTGGATTATCCGAATATATGGTTCCCTCTGAGGTGAAGTATCTGTAGATAGTCTCCTCTGTAGACTGAGCGGAATGAATCAGCTTCTGGAGAGCCAGAGGGCATCCATTACGAGATGGATTGCTTTTCCTCTGTCTACGGCGAGACAACTCTCCCTGATAAAGTTGGTGATTCTTCCTAAGTTACTGTACGTATTCATCAATATACTTTAAAATCAAAGGCTACCATTTCTTTAAAACGCTAAAACCTCAAGTATTAGAATTAGCTTGGAGTGGTAAGCAGCCCATATTGAACTGCAAACACTGACATTACCCTTCTTGTATAGCAACAAATGATGGACGGAATGCTAAATGATTCAAACATTCTCCCCTAGTCAAGAGATTTGGGTTAAATCCATTGTTCTTTTGCCCTCTACGCCACCCCAGCCATATGCACACCAGTCTTGACCCTGTGCCTCATGGGAACACAGGCCCACTTTGCGACATACTAGTCCATACCCCCCATACATGTCACATCATGCAGTTGAGTCATGTTATATGGCACCAACACTGCTGTTAGGATTTATATTACTGCAAACCTGGGATAGAGATGCCAACTCCACTACAGTTATTACTAAAGAAAGTGGTCACCAGACAAAAAGAGTTAAGAAGCAACTGGTCAACACATGCTAGATAGTCAATATGTTCTTTGTCCCGCCGGACAATATTTATTCATTGATAGGTATTTAAGGAAAAAATCAATTACAAATACAAGTGGGACGGAACCCGTATCCAAATAACGAACAGACATGGACAACTTAAATTGTGGGGGAAAGGGGGGTTGGAAAAGGTTCAGGCAAGAACACAAAGTCTGTACCATTGCAAATTGTGATCCAAAACATTTAGATTCAAATGGTACATATGGTGTCGATGACGTTTCGATCCCTTAGGGGACAATCATGGGATCATCCTCAGGACAGTAATAAAAAACATGCCTGCGTGCAAACATTGTATTTCATGTGTGTCTAATAATGAATATCAATTAGTACAAAGTTACAGTGAAAGGAAGAAAAAGGGGAAGAAGGAGGATTGAAAAAATGCACTTCCACTGTAACTTTGTTCTAATTGGGCCACAGCACACAGAGGAGAAGGGATTGACAGTGCATAATGCGCATGGCAGCCTATATCGGGTCCAACAATAAGCTCAACATCACCACTGCGCTGATCCATGGCATTGCAAATTGATATGGGCCATTGTTGTGGGGATGTGGCCAGGGCCCTTGGACAAGTGACCATTGCCATGGAACAGATCCAGGATGGAACCGTTATTCGCAGCAATTTATTGGGGGAGGAGGGGGTGAACAGGCATCCAGCCTTAGCAGCCTGTCAATGCCAGTGACCAATGCCAGGAGGCGCAGTACCTATAGCACAACACCTTCTGTTGCACATCAGGGGGCTGTAGCCGATGCAGGCAAAAGGTTTTTTTTGGGGTGTGTGGCAGGACGCGCTAGACAGACATGTTCATCGTCATTTTGCCTTTATAGTGAGACTGTACACTCAGCAATCAATACTGGAACCAGGTATTTGAGACACTGAGGCAAAGGATTTAGACCCCGTTAACAAAATCGCCTGTTACAGCGTTACTGGGCTATACAGAGGACGCCCTGCTTTTTTTACAGACGAGACATAGTGCTGTTAGCCAAGTGTAGGGTGCAGGGTACCGTGCAGATGGGGTAGAGGGTGGGCACCTAAATTTAAGGCAAGAACAAACATTGACTTTTGCAGAACTACTCTTTCCCTTCTCACGACCTTTGGAAGTGTGTGATCACTGTGTTTAGTGTGCATGCTGTGTTCTGATTGGCTGAGTGTTACTAACTTAGAGTGGTATCTGACTTTATGACATTTTGGGAACGTGTGCCACTTCCAGTAAACGTTTTTCATTGGCACCATTCTCCTAAGACCATTGTGGTGTTGCTGCTTAGCTTTGGGATTGATCTGCTTTTTCCCGTTCGCACATTTGCCTCAGGGTTACTTGTTTCCTCAACTGTGATCTGTCTATCAGTTGGTTTGAGTCTAATTTGCAGGGCCTGCCTCACCATGTATTTCTGACTTTGGGTTGATGGGAGGTCACATCAGGTGATTTCAACAACAGTGATGCAAGTTCATTATTATACATACAAACATATATCATGAAGTCATAGTCAAGTGAGCAAGATCGCGGAGGCGATCGAACCGCTTCTGGGTCGGACACTTGTCTGCACACTCTATAGGAGAATAACATTTATTATGCTTCTGTGAGTCCGCATACCTGGATTTTGTTTTTGGAGAGTCTGCCTGTTTATGGTCCAGACCTGATGCATCCCTCCTAGCCATTGGAGGATCAGGACTCGTGTTTCAAATCATGAAGTGCATTGATTTTATAATTTCCAATATTAACATCCCTGCACTAAATGGAAAAACTAAACCCCACTTAAGACCTTGTCACTTACAATTGTCAACTTAATTTTAATGGGGCTGATAAATTCAGTTACTGTCTCCACTGTAATTTTGAGAGCAGAGCAAAATAAAAAGTTACTGGGGCCACTGGGTCCAGAATTTTTTATTTCTTGATACATTTCTTGGGCCAGATGTACAAAAGATTGGTTGCAAAATACTAGCAACCATTTGTGACCAGTATATTTGCGAACAGTGTAGTATGTTGCAAACCAACCTATGATCTAATATGTAGGTTTTTAAAATGCTGAATCACAGTGGGTTGCAATTCAACCTACCTCATGAATATTAATGACAAAGGTTGCAAATTGTTACCCACTTCGTTCTGCAGCCATCATAGGGATGGTGGGCTGCTGCGTTCAGCAGACCACCATGACTGTGATTGCATTTAAAGAAATGGGATGCATTAAAAATGTTTAAGTAAGGATTTTAAGAGTAGAGAAGTTAGATTTGGGGGTCTTTAGTTGGCACAAGTAGGTACTTGTGACAAATAGGGACTCTTGCCTCTAGTCAGGGTAAATGGGTATTCTCCTAAAATAACCCCTGTTCACCCCCTTGGTAGCTTGGCACGAGCAGACAGGTTAATCTCAGAGGCAGTGTGTGAAGCATTTGTGAACACATACAGTAATCAAATGACAACACTGCAGATTGACACCACCCAGGTTTTATATAAAAAATAAGTATTCTTTATATAGACTTATTACAAGACCACAAACAACAAAAACTCACAATACTGCACTTAAAATGGTAGTTTTAGCTTAGTTCTGTTCAGTTCTTCAAATGTGACACTTTTAGTCAATGTACCTTACGATGCGTTACGCTTCCATAACAAAAGTGTTGCAGCGATGGAAATGTGGCAACGTTCCGGTGCAAAGAAATAAAGACGTGAAGATCTTCCAGATATGGCACACTTCACCGATGATGCGAGAAGTCTCGATTCGATGCGTCAGCTGCAGCGGCGACACCCTTGTTCGGCGATGTAACGACAACAGCTTCAGCTGCGACACTCTTCTCCAATGTTGCAAGACGCTTCTGCACAATGCGACAACTACAACGGTGACATTCAAGATGCGATGACAGCAGCTCTGATGATGGCACACGTCTCCGTGGATGTGAGGCACTTTTTTGATGCAGTGCAATATGACAGCTACAGCAGCGACATCCACGATGCAACGGCAGCAGCAATGGCGACAAGCTTCCTCTTCGTTGAGAGACGCTTCTCTTGTTGCGGTGCAATACGACAGCTACAGCAGTGACATCCGAGATGCAATGGCAGCAGCGACAGCAACACGGTTCCTCTTCATTGCGAGATGCTTCTCTCGATGCAGTGCAATATGACATCTACAGCGGGAACATCCACAATGTGACGGCAGCAGCCGCGACGGTGACACTATTCTACCTCTTGAGTCGCGCTTCTAGCTCCTTGCGACACACAGTCCCTCAGAAGGCCCAGAACAGCAGCAGGTAGTTCCAAATACCTCTGGGGAGCTAGGGGTTGAAGTCTATGGTCCCGGAGACTTCAGCAGGAGGCAAGCTCTGTTCCAAGCCCTTGGAGATCCTTAAAAGTTGATGAAAGTATACAAAGTTCTCCTCTCTTTGGCAGTCAGGCAACCACTGCAGGCCAATACCACCAAGCAGCACTTCAGCTTAGGGATATTCTCTCCTCAGTTTCTTCAGGTTCTTCTCCTCAGCAAAAGTTTCTTCTTGTTTGTCCAAAAGTGATCTAAATTCTTGGGATCAGGGTGCCAATACTTATACCCCAAAATCCTTTGTCCTTCAGGGACAGAGGGGCCTTTGCCCAGTCCAAACCAGTTCTGGAGCACTCTGTTTACATGACTTCTTCTTTCCTTTCACAGTACAGGGCAGAAACATCAGACGCTCCACTGGAGGTGGAGCCAGCATTGTGGGGGAAGGCACAGCCCTGGAGCACTCTGTTGACAGTCTTCCCTCTCTCCTTTCACAGTGCAGGGCAGAGACATCAGATGCACCACAGGGGGTGGAGCCAGCATTGTGGAAGGCAGGTACAGCCCTATTCAGGTCCCAGGTGCAACTCCTCCCTCCCATCTAGATGTAGACCTCTCTATTCACCACTGGGCTGACTCGTTCTGTCTCTTGGAATCCCCCAGCCCTGTCACTCAAACTCCAGACAAGTAACACACAACCTAGCAGAGGCATGCCTGGTTAGTTCGGCAGAAAATACCTACTTTCCAAAAGTGGTATTTTCAAACACAGAATGTTAAAACCAACTTCACTAAAAGATGTATTATCAGTCTGAGTTCAGGCACACTAAACTCAAATTTCCACCATGTTCCCTGAGTCAGTTAGGATTATAAGATGTAATTATCTAAATGCCGATTCTGGCCTATGGAAAACAGGTAGCCTTACAATAGTGAAAAACGAAAATGGCTGTAATTCACTATTAGGACATGCCATGCCACACATACCAGGGAATGTCCTACCTTATACTTACATGCACCCTGACCTTGGGCCTACCATAGGGGTGTCTGATATGAAGAAAACTGAAGGTTTAGGGACTGGCAAGTGGGTACACTTGCCCAGTCAGCATGGCAGTGCAAGATTGCACATAGGCTCTGCAATGGCAGGCCTTAGATACACTTTTACAGGCTGCTTCTGTCGGTGGCACAACCAGTGCTGCAAGCCCACTAGCAGCATTTGGTTTACAAGTCCTGGGCACACTCAGTGCACTGTACTAGGATCCGACCAGTAAACCAAACCACCCAATCATGGAGTCAGTAATCCATACATCAATTTAATATAGGGAGAGCATATGCACATTAGCACTGATCAGCAGTCGTAAAGTGCCCAGAGTTATAAAACCAACAAAAACAGGTCAGACAAAATACAGGAGGAAGGCAAAACGTTCAGGGATGACCCTGCACAAAGGGACAAGTCCAACAACATGGTCAATGTATGAGCGTATTTTTGTCAATGCAGGTATCCTTGCATCATGTTTCAAGGGTGCCTGAATTATATGCATGATAGTTTTTGTGCAGGAAGGGACAATGAGGCATTTTCCTTTCAGAACGCAGCACACATAAAAAGGGGAAAAAGCTAAGTGAAATAACAATTTGTCTCCTCAATAAGCCTCACCTGGGGAGATTTAGCATTTTTATTCATTCCAGGTTTACCATTGATGGTAAATCTAGGACTATGCCATAATCCACCCATGTAACCCCTCCTTAATGCAGCATGCAAAACAACACGGTGATGGATGGAATGCTTGAATTTATCTCATCCACTGGCAATCATCCGAGTCGCATCCCAGGCCATGGAACCAAGCTATGCCTGGCTGAAGAGTTGTAACTGGGGCAAAACCGGTCCGGCGTTGTTTGTGTCCTGCTTCTGGGAGGGCCTGGAAGTTCATACTGATTTAGATATATGGCTGGGTCCAAACTGAGGTGTCATGGTTTGCAAGAAATGATGTATTGGGATGTGGCTTAAGTTATTGCCAGTGGCTGAGATTAATTCAATCATTTCATCCATCACTTTATTGTTTTTGCAGAGTAATGCAAGGCCGCAATATGCGTAGCTGTGCACTCCTCTAGATTTATCAAGCCATGCAGGCCACACAACGTGGCTTTTCGTGGTTTGATACATCTCACATAGGTTTTGAATAACCCATGCACCCCCCCATGCAAAGCGCAAGGGTCATTTAAAGCCTTGAAAATATCATCATCATCATCATCATCAAAGCTTTATTTCGATATACAGAACATCATAAAAGCACATACAAATATAAAATCACAAGTCATTGAAAATATGCCAGATGATGTTCATTGACCGGATTTCTTTAATAAAACACTAATAAATCCAATTCTGAAACCGTATTAGGAAGGGATTCGCTGAACACACCACATGTAAAACCTTTGGATATTCCTATCTTGTTATGTGTGGAGTTCTTCCCACTGACCTCAGAGTGTCTGCAATCGTAAACATACTATTAACTCTGTGTTTGTGAATAGCAAAACAAATGTAAACTTGTGAATAAGACTCTTGGAGTGTAAACAGATTTTGCTTGTCCTACAAAACCTCAACTGGCCCCTTGTGTCTAGCATTGTGTGTAAGATATTCTGAGTGACAGAAAGACTGTCCACGCTTTTCTCTGTATAATGTGGATCACTGCAGAGGTGCTGCACTCTGATGAAGGGGTCTGACGCTCATATCAGCAACAAATTCAGTGAAAGTAGTCTTAAGTGAATTTTTTATTTAGTCTGTTAATTACTCATTGTGACCTTCTTGACAGAGCACGTGAACACCAACTTGTTGATGGCGTAAATTATTGTATATCATACATTTCAATGCTTTCAAATATGTGAACAGAAAGGAGGAGGATAGCAGATGTTAAAGGAAGCTTTCAAGACACCTTCGGAGGACGATCACTTGCCCTAAAAAGCAGGATACATTACAGTAGCCCAATAGAGTTCTTTGAGTCAATAGCCAGTGCACTCTACTGACCCCCAAACGGAAATATCCTGATAGCACGAGAACTACATGATTACATTTTTTATTTTTTTGCAGAGTTTTATATAGCCCGAACTAGACCCGAACCGAATCAGGTATCAGAGCACTTTATATAGCACCAGTTACGTTACATGAGGACACACTTTCATTTTTAGGCACGGGGAGATTAAGTGATTTGCCCAGAATCACAGGAGGTGTTGGCCTCGTTACCGAGACTCGAACCCAGTTCCTCCAGGTCCGAGGTCGAGCGCCCTAGCCGTTAGGCCAACTCCTCTCCCCATTGTGATTATATTATCACAGAGAACGTATTTGAAAGTTAGTGGGAACATCTGTAGTTTACAGTTTAAACCTAATAAAGTAGCTTTCAGTCAATAGGGTTTCTATTATTAGAAATTGGTTGAAACCGTTAACCAAACACAACTGCTATTGTTAGGGGTGGGTGGTACTCGCAGGGTTTTACTCCATAGAATTCAATGGTGTTACCTAAAAACTCAGCAAGATTCTGTGGAGTTCCGTGAGTGGGGAAACAGTTGTTATTAATGGTATGTATTTTATACGTAGCACCGTCCTCATGAAATATCATATTGTAGAAGATTTGCTAGTTACCATCACACAATGACCTAAAAAACCATTGACATAAGGGAAGCTCATCACAAGAGAACAAGCTTAAAGAGTGAGCCAACCTATTTGGATGCGTGTGTCAGTGTTTCCAAAGCATGACCAGAGGTGTTGGGTACCATGACACTCTGCATAGCAATAAGGAGACATAGGCCCTGTGCCAGGAGAGAGAATGCTACAAACAAGGGGGGGCTGGCTCTAATCAGTAAGGCTGAGCCGTATCATTAACTAACAGAACAAAGGTGCCAATACTGATGTGGATAATTCAATCAAAACCAAAAACCATCCACCACTAGAACAGAAATTCAAGAGTGGGAACTACTATTCAATAGTATTTTATTGAACAATTTTTTAAAGACTTATTTTCAGAGTTTAATACATGATGTTCAGCATCTTTCTCAAACAAACACGTGGGACATAAAAACATTAGCTATATACATGATCTTTCATTCAATTATCCAAGCATATCACAAGCGTCCACATCTCATACACACACTCAGAAAAAGAGGAAGAAACACTATTGGTATATACAATTTAGGGGAAAAAAGGGGGAGAGGTGAAAAAATACACAAAGCAAAAGACAACCAGGTCTGCAATTGATTTCCAAAATTAATATAACCACACTATTTTTCAAGGTACATTCCTGTATAATTTGTGGATTAATCAAAACTAAATCACTATTAATCCTGTAATGTAATGTACAAAATAGAGCTCAGGGTTCAGCTATTTGAATGCCTACATGCTCTCGCAGACCGGGGACAGCAGGGCCTACGCGTTTCGAATCCCGCTGCAATTGTTGGGGATTCTCTTCAGGGCCTTCTCAATTCTCAATCGTGGGCAGTCCTAGATTAGTACTTGGGGGAGCACTGTGTTATAGCTGCGTGCGGTCTTAAAGTAGGAGAAAACGTCTCTTTATGGCGATGCCATGTGTTATCATGAGCAGGTGTCGAGATTCTGATGCACCGCAAGACTTGAGAGTTGCCCTTAATGTTAAACAGTTTCTACTCGGGGCTGAAGGCCAGGTGAACGATGGAAATAAAATGACGGAGTCTTAACAGTCTATCTCGTTTGTAGACTACGGGAGTATTAAATCGTTTATTGCAAACAGTGGAAACTTGAATGGACACAGTTTTATTCAATTAACACACTTCAGGATACGGTGTAACAACTCTCTCAGTCAGTTCTAGCCGGCGTACGGGGACATCGAGTATTTAAAGTCGACCCGTACTCCTGTATATGGTCGCACTTCAAGTTAAATCCTGGCGCGGGCGCTTCGCCGGACTTGATATTGCGGGCGTCCACACGGGCCGGTGGCGTTCAATTCAGCACTTCTCTCTCGCGCATGTGCTGCTTGGCTGCTACAGCTTTGCTGGCAGTCGGACACAGAAGTGATGCTCTGAGCTGCACACGGAAGCGTTGCTTTGTGTTACTCTGCCCCAGAGATGCATTCCTTGAGTGTTGTGTGGGTGTTCCCATGCAACATACATGGATGTTGATGTATTCCCAGATTTACCGGTAGTGGTAGCCGCGGAATGTGCCAGATTTTTACACTTTCCCAGGAGAGTTGTACCAAGGAGAAATATATGTATTTCTCCTCATTGTTACCACTTTTAGTTTTTGCTGCATTCTGCAGTATTTCAAAACAACAGTGGTCCCATGCAAAGAGTAATATACTTAGAACAATAAATATAGACACAATCGATTCTATATTCAGAGTGACATGTCCAGCCGGACAGAGGTCTCAGTCTTTGCTTCACTCAAAAGATACACGGAAGAAGATTCCTTCAACAGATCAGAGTAGTGGGGCACAAGCCTGTACCCAGACACATACAGATCAATACAGTGAGGGAAACACAAGACAAAACAGGGCTTTTAAGGCAAAAGCTGCAGTTTTCTGGAGTATTGCAAATGCACAGATATTTTAAACTGACACCTTCACAAATATGTAACATATGATATACGTTTTTGCGTAAGGTGCGTGAAGAGGTCGACAGCGTTTCGGTCCCACTACTGAGTCATGTGGACCTCATCAGGAGATTATATTAATGCCTATTAGTTGAAAGCCTCTATTGCCTGGGGGGGGGGGGGGGGGAGAGAGGGAAAAAGGCATATACACATTTAGTTATGGGTCCTCACAACACTTGTTGTAATTGGTGACTGTACGGCGTATGACTCTGCGGTGTGACCCACGTCAGAGTAGTCCAGACGATTACCAAACTACAGTCCTAGGACTGAGAGATAGAAAGCTTGGACTGTAGTAATTAGAGAAGCATAGTCGTCACAAGGGTGGATTTGGACGTGCCAGGGCAGTGTGGGTGGAGTTGTGCCACTGATTGACTATCATCAAGGGCATCAATAAGAACAGTGCATGGGTGTCAGGCTATTGGGGTGACTACAATAATTAGACAGACAAAGACAGTGTGTTTCGATGTGAAGACTCGAAACAAGTGAGGATGTCAGTAAAGCCTAATAACTGAACGGTCAGACGGCGAGGTCAAGATAGAGTTGAAAGTGATAGCGGCGCAGTGTATTAAAAACAAGAACCACAATGCAATTAATGATGCAGGTATTTCAATCAGACTGTATATTTTGAAACAATGGTGATGGCGGCGCAGTGACAGTGACCAGAGAATCTGGAGAGAGAAGTGCTTACCTAGGGGGGCAGCCCTGGTTTACTCAGGATAGGAGCAGGGGTCGCAGTATTGGCCTTGGTCAGGCGGTTTAGTAATAACCTAAAGGGGGGGGAATAACGAGGCAGTTCAAGGTGCCTTGGAAAATAAAGTTACCTAAGACCGCCCAAAAGTGAACATGAAAACAATTCAGTCTTACCCGGATCAGGGTTTCGGTAGATACGCGTCGACTAGTATGTCAGAACGCGGTTTAGGAATTGCCTGGAGGTAGGAAAAACGGGTGATTAGATGATCGTCGTGGAAGTTAGGGGGAGAGTTAGACTCAGGAGCGGGGCTACGGAGCTGGACTTACCGGATTAGTCGGCTTAGATTCCCTTCCGTGCAGTGCAGGTTCAGGCTGGCCCGGTAGCATCGCATATGAAAGGGCGGGAGAAACCCCATTAGTTGTGGGAGCCGATGCATAAAGATAGAAAGGGGCAAGGCCTGATACAATCAGTAAGGGCATGGAAATAGAAGATGGCTTGGGCAGCCATATTGTAGTGGTGAATTTACACAAGGGGTGGGAAATGGAGAATTGGACGGCTCCATCATACAGTAACTAATAATGGTAATTAAAAGGGGGTGAGCGGGGGGGATATTGCCTTAGCGATGGATAGGTGGCTGGTTTAGGGAACGAAGATTCCATGAAGGGATAGGAGAACAGTCAGTGATAGGACTAGAAAGGAGGAGAGGAGTGCACCATGTGAGGTGAAAGTGACATAAAAAACAATTTTACATTCTTTTGTAATAACAGTAAAAAATATATACACAGTGAAATTTCTACATCTGGCTGGCCATAATTGCTGTTGCATAGAGAACAAGGTTTCATTAGGTAAATTGAAAGTCTAGGTTCGATCAGATCCTAGTCTGTTAGGGAGACAAACGGCTCCTAGATCAGGGTAGTCCAATGCTCTTGCAGATTGAGTCCAGAGTTTAGACTGTTCGTTTTGAGTATCCATTTGAGTTCCTCTTTATTGAGTATTCGGGTGAGGTCTCCACCTCTCGGTGGTATGATCAACTGGCTTATGACTGTCCACCGGATTTCATTTTTGCTGTGCCCTTTATCCAGAAAATGTTCAGCAAGAGGGACATTGGCTGTTCTGCATCTAATCCGGCTTCGGTGTTGGGAAATCGGAAGTTTGATTTTTTGTTTAGTCTGTCCCACGTAGATTAAATCACAGGGACATAAAATAGCATAAACAACGTTGCAACTGTTACAGTTAGTGAAAGTCTTAAGTATGTTTTTTACATCCTTAAATACAAACTCCTTACAGTCAACAGAGTATTCACACACTACACATGAGCCACATTTGGAATGGCCCCTCAGGGGTGGTAGTGACCAATGGTCATTAAGTGTGGTGTTGGCACGGGTGGTTATGGGTAGGGTCGCCCTCACTAGCTGGTCTATCAATTTTTTACTCTTTTTTAAGGCGAACAGAGGAGACTCCCATTCAAGTGTCCCGGAGTTTAGGATGTGCATATTTTACTTGATACTTTTCTTGATATGATTGGAGATGGTCGAGAAAGTTGTGACACACACATTTTTTCGGTGGATTTCTTGGGTTTGGGCTCTAGTGAGGTCTCCCGTGGACAATACCACGCCCTTTTCATCGCATTTTTTATTAGACGGCGTGGGTAGCCGCTGGACCTAAATTTGGCTGACAGTGTGTTGGCCTCAGTGAAATAGTCCTCTTTTCGAAAGAAGTTTCTTCTAAGTCTTAAGAATTGGGAATAGGGCAGACTGTCTCTCAGGGCCCTGGGGTGACAGCTGCCTTAACTCAATAGCGTATTTCTTTCCGTGGGTTTGCCGAATAAGGATGTAAAGAGTAATCCTACTTCATGTTTGATGCAGAGGTCCAGAAATGGGCTTTCAGTCTTACTATGTGTCAATGTAAAAGTAAGACCATTACAGTTATTGTTTAGCCAATGGAGGAGTGCTGGAAGGACGTCATCTGACCCAACCCAGATGAGAAAAATATCGCCTATGTACCGTTTACATGTACCCAACCCTTGATGGAACGGGTTGGTATCTGTGAGAATGGTGTTGCATTCCAGCCAGTCCATATACTGGATGGCTAGAGTAATTAAGGTGCATTAGCTAGAGTAGGAGCACAAATCGCAGCCACGGACTTGCTGATAATACTGATTATCAAACATAAAAAAGTTCTGAGTCAAACTAACTTCAAGTAATTGTACAATAAATAAGGTGGGTACTATGTGTAGACGTGGTCTGGTGTCAAGTATACTTTCCATGACCAGAAGTGATGCTCTCTGTGGTTTGTTGGTATAAAGTGACTCTACGTCCAAAGTACATAGA
The DNA here is from genome assembly GCF_964263255.1 of Lissotriton vulgaris. NCBI lineage: Eukaryota > Metazoa > Chordata > Amphibia > Caudata > Salamandridae > Lissotriton > Lissotriton vulgaris. The sequence continues at coordinate 827,540 of NW_028243042.1, forward strand.
GTCTCATTCTTAGGGTTGAACGGATGGTTCTCAATTAAATTTATCATGTGCATACTGTCTCTGATGAAGCACGCAGTGTTGGGTACAAAATCTTTAAGAAAGAAATTAACATAGTGTCCTAGTGGCTCAAGCACTGTCTATATTTATTGTTCTAAGTATATTACTCTTTGCATGGGACCACTGTTGTTTTGAAATAGTACACTCCCCGAGGTCCCCTGCTGATTTACTTGTGGTCCCCTTGTTGACTTTAATATGCATTCTGCAGTATAACTTCAAAAATAAAAATGACTCAGGGTATTGTTTGTCTGTTAAAATACAGTGCAATCCTGTCCTTTCCCTGTCACACAGCACACAGCAGCAAGGGGGCTTGCAGCACTGCGTGATGTGGCAATAAACATAGCCTTAGTGTAGATGCTGGTGCATGGGTGAGGCGATATTGACTTCATAGTAATAATCAATTCAGTAAAAGCACTATTTCACCAAAGTGCAAGCAGCATCAACGTTAAGTATCAGTTCATTACTATTGGCCATTCATTTTATGTATCTACATGAACTTCATGGACTTTTCTCTACATTCTGCTAAGTTTGGGCTGCTCTGGTCTGTGCTCCTCAGAGATTGAACTTCTAGTGCCCCAGGTGTGAGAGCCACAATTTCTGGAAAGTACAGGTGAGTGTTACTTCTCATGAGAGAGTTTTGGTCACTCCTCTGTAATAACGGTGTTAGCCTCCCAGGGAAATAGGGGGATCCAATGTGTCATTAGGCGTCGTGAAAACTGTCTTTATTTTGCCTTCATAAGATGCTTGTACTGGTACCTGGGAGAGGTGTCATTTCAGCCTTATTCTGAGGCTGAAGTGGACCGGTCCAGCCGGTGATGAGATTGGGCACATCTCGGAGGTTAGGCTGTAACTCAGAGACAGGTTTCAGCATCAGGGCAGGCTCTCTTGGTGACACTACTGCCTAGCTCACATCCTACATCCTCCTTAGAGAGGCTTGTCATGGACTTGCAGCTCTGAGGCACCTCATCAAATGGAGCTCAATAGATATCTGATCATAACATTACACTTTTGCACTTTGAAGTCACTGGTGAGATCTGCCTGCACTCTGCAGTCCTGGGGCCTGGAAACCCTCTCCACACCTGGGCAGCTTCATATCGGAGGCATCATTGATGATAACACTGGAGTGATACAGAGTGAGATCAGCTACAGGGAGAGACCAGAGCAAGCCGCCTGTCACAGGTAAGGAGAGAGTGGTGAGACCTTGTCTCTGAGTGGCGGTGTGTGTGTTTAAACTCTTGCTGGGTTAAGACCAGGATCTATCCATGTGAGTAGAGATTTATGTCTATTCTCGCAGGCCAGTCCCCGGTCATGGGTAAGAACAGGATGTGCATATCCGATTCTGGGGGTATATCTATCCTCTCAGGTCTACATTGTGTTGGGGGTAAGAATAGGATCTGTCCCTGTGAGTGGTGGTGCTTGTCTCTCCTCTCACTTCAGTCTCCTCTGGGTTAAGAGTAGGATCTGCCCTCACTGTCCATCATAAACCCACTGGGATGGTGTTTGGCCATTATTGTACACAAGCCATCAGATGAACAGAAGCGTCTAATTACAGCTTCTTGTAAATATGTATCTTGATCCCAGTCTGGCCCCTGATATTTCCTCCTTCCACCAAGTGGACAACACATGGAGAAAGCAGATAAACCATAAGATGCTGGAGCGCAATTAAACATATGTGTAACAATCAGTGAATCTCTTATCAGCTCTCAAGACATTGTGGGTCACATATAGCAATATGTCATGCACTGCAAAGTAACAACACAACTGGCTGCACTGAGCAGCGTGAAAGGGATAGAGCAGGAATGCACCATATCTATCAAGATATGGCATATTCCTGCTCTCTACTTGCACTGTCGCACAGACTGCTGCTTAGCTCCAATACAGGCACCCTTGCACAATCGTCCAAGTGTGCCTGCATTAGATGCAGGGTTGTTTATGAACAGAACGTGACACCTTCCTGCACCCAAAAATTCCTTCAAGGCCTTTTCCTGTTTGTACAGGTGCTGACATAGAGGTATTTCTCCTTGTGATGCCTCCCTTTAGAAGTCGTAACACTCTGACACATTCCCAGGTCTTCCACTGATGGTAAATCTGGGAATGCTTCAGAATACATGGGTGGGTGCATCGGTACGCCCACACTCCACCCATGGAATGCCTCTCTGGAGCAGAGTAATGCAAGGCCGTGACTTGGGACACCTTTAGTTATTCCAGATGTATCAAGCCACTCAGAGCCACACACGGTAACGTTGCATATCTTGGTTCATCTCATTATCTGTTTTATGTGACCCTGTGAGCCTTTGCATGGTACAAGGGTGACGCAAAACCCTTGATAAATGTGCCCCACAGTCTATTTTACTTCACTCTTCTCTATTAGCAGGCTCATATCAAATGAATTAGATTCATTGTCCATATACAACATATACCACAAGTAAAGCAGACACTTTCTGTTCACTGCTCATATGCATTTAAGTGGGAAATCCACAAAGACAAGATGGAAAAAGAAATAGGATTAGAACAGGTGAGGGCTGTGAAACAGCACTTTAACTTCAAATCCCATAAGTTTATGTTAATGAATGTTAGAAATTGCGTTTCTGATTGACCGAGGTATGCTCCCTGTCCAAGCAGGAACCACAATCCAAACTAGGGTAAGTCACAGACACATCCTAGATTAACTTTTGCTCACCCTCCGGTAGCATGGCACAGAGCCGTCAGGCTTTACTTAAGAGGCAATCTGTAAGGTATTTGTGCAACACTTCAAACAGTAAAACCACCGCACAAAAATATACACCTGGTTAAAAAATAGAGCTAAATATAATAAGTAAACAAGACCAAAATGACAAAAATTAAATACGTAGAAATCAAGGTATGATTTCTAAGGAATAAATCCAAAAATAGCAACAAGTAGTAATTTGTTTGTTTAAATGGGAGATCTGGTCGCTCTGAACCGGGACAAAGTCAAAACAGATCAAGCCTACCGTGATTGAGCACAGCCTAATACAGTGCCCTCTTGGGTCTTCGGAACGAAAGTACCTTGTTCCGGTATGCACCTTCGACGAGGAAGATGTGTGGTGAGCCCTGCTGTAGGTGAGATGCCTTGATTTTCACCATGCAACTGTGGCGATGCATTGGTTCTGAGTGCGATGCGCTCATTCGGAATGATAACTGCGGGTGCTCCTGCTGCAGTATGCGATGCAATGACTCTGAAGGAGCTGCTCTAGTTCTGAAGGTGATTCTGATTATGATTTGTCGCTCCACGCATCGACAAAGATGTGCTAGTTCCAACTCATGCAAAGTTGAAGATGCAGTGGTTTTGATGAGGATGCATGGATTCTGGTTGATGCAGCACTTTATAACTACTTCTAAGGGCCCACAACTGGGTTGGCAACCCTTGTGAGGGCAGGACCCGCAGCAAGCAAAGTACAGGTGCTGTACTAGGGTGAGTTGAAGAATTTTGAGTCCATGAAACTTTAAAAAAAAGAAGACCAATCAGCTCACCCATGGAGTTACTCTGGGTTATGGGTAGTTGAGATGCAGTTCCACTATTCTCATTCTCAAGGCAAGATTGCATCAGGCAGCAGGTCAACCAAGCTCAGCAGGAGACCAGCAGGGCAGTAGCTCAGAAGAGTGGTAGTACGTCCAGCAGCACAGCAGTCCTTCTTCCTCACAGAGTATCCACAGGTCAGGAATGTGTACTGAATTGGTGGTGTCAGAGGTCCAGTACTTATACCCAGTTGTGCCTTTGAACTGGGAGACAATTTAAAGGAAGGTCTTTAAAGTGGACAGAGTCCTTCAGTCCCTTCCTCCCTCCATACTCACTAATGGGGATTAATCAGGACAGGTGATTGCCTAATCACGTGTTAGTGTCAGCCCCTCCCATCCATCATAGGTCTCTACTGACAATATTAGACTTAAGTTATTGCCAGCTAGCTCAGAGGTCACTAGAAACTTTCTCGAATAAACGAGGAGGAGTTTAACCTCCCTGGATAGACAAGAAGGAATTTAGTTTCTGACAACCATAAAACATGACAACTTTGCTCTCCCTGATTAAGAGTATATCTCTAGAGAAGTGTGAAAACAAAAGACAGCTATTTCACTCAGTCAATACGTGCATACTTAGTTTCACCAGATTGAAGAGAAAAGAGAGACGGGCATTTTCAATAAAAGGTGTAATTTATTGAGCAGTCTTCTTTCTCATGCAAGAGAAATGAATTGCCACAATTGCAATACTCATAGTAAAGTAAAGTGTGTACAGAAAAAGGAGGATTATAAAATAATACTGTAAAGCATTGATATGGTTTCTTAGCCATATGATACTTTAACATAGATAAAATCTATACATACATATATACATTGACTAATCTTACTCAACTGGTGCTTCTAAATACGCCTACCCCTATGTACCTGACCTAAGCCTAATACGTGGGAAGGAGTAAGTAAGTAGCAGTTTAAGTTAAGTTTGTTTTGCCAAGAATCTGACTCAAGAATTCTCATGAAGGGTTTAGTCAGCTCCGTACCTGGGTAATAGAAAGCAGGAGGGCTTGTATCTCTCTCTCAGGACTCGATATCCCAGTAACCCGCAAAGGTATCTGGAAACACCGGAGCTGGATTTCTCGGCAGGAGAAAAGACAGCGTCTCTCTCAGTGCATCAAAGGGGAGGGGCAGCGTCCATGGGCTCTCGCATCAGCTGGGCTCTCGGGCAAGTAGATAGCTGCTCTGCTCCAAAACCACCACTGTGTGTTTGCTTAAGGCAACATTGGTATATTTATACCTGAAAGGTGCCGGGTTTGACGTAAGGTTGGACATAAAACGTCAATAAAGATGTCACTAATAACTGGCCGTTCTTACAGTGCTTCACAGTAGTTCTAGGACGAAATCAAAACAAAAGCAATGGGGATTTCCCAGGTTGCTGGAGGTTTGGTATGTTTAGAGAACTTGTTGTGCTTTCTAGGAGTCCTGGGAAGTAGCTTTGCTTAATGTGACTGCATGGGCTACGACTAAACATGGATATGATTCTTATGCCTTTATAGGGATATTACTTATTATAACCGTACAAGGGCATATAATAGGAATATCGATTTAGGTTCCTAGATAAAAACACAATATACTATGCCCAGGTCTCTCCCCATAGCCACTCCAGTGTCATGCCCTTACCCTGTTCCACCAAACAAGGACAGCGACGCAAATCACAGGACCCTTGTACTTCTGCTCAACCAGGCACTCATATTCCCACCTAATAATTCACCTCACATCCCCACATTGCACACTCAGCTTTCTATCTGCTCCTCACCTAATCCACCCGCCAGCATAGCTCCCTTTAGCAAGTATCAGATTTCCGATCACACTCAGTTTTTGAATCTAGACGGGATGAGATCACACTTACTCTTCACTAGCTCAAGGTGGATGTTGTAAGCCTCTTACACCTCACTGCTGAGCTATCTGAGAATCAGAAATCAGGTGGACTCCTAAAGTCTGGGTTCCTCAACTACACTCTTTCCTCTGATCCTTATCCCAGGCCCTTTGCACAACCCCCACCCATTGTGACCCCTCACTAGTGGCTTTTATACACCACAGATGGAAAGCCTCTCCTCCCTGAAGGACCCCTCTCGGCCTTACAAGATAAGGATATTATCTCCCTTCTTCTCTTGCATGGTACATATTATCTCTCTTATGACTCATTTCATACGGCTAACACATCGAATCTATGCCTAATTCAAGCAATCCACTATCACCCGTTTAGAGAGCCCTCAGTTAACGTAAGAACTACTTTAATGTTGCCCAATCACTATTCCTCACGCAGCCAATCCCAAATCACAGCTCAAAGGCATGCTTCTCAATTGCAGATCTGAAGTATGACACGCTGCTGACATCGCTGCCCTCATCCTGGCTCACGATCCAGACATTCTTGTATTCACTGAAACCTGGCTCAACAACTCCTCTGCACCCCTTATTGACAAACTAGTGTCCCCTAACTTTGACATGATCAGACTTGACAGATCCAGTGGACAAGGGGAGGCATCGTTTGCGTACACTTAAAAAATATATCAGTTAGACAGCTGCATGCTGACCCCATGCCGTCATGCAAATACCTGTGCTTTGAAGAATTATACAACAACAGGCACGCCTGTAAATTCCACATGCTCTACCGCCCTTCATGTGGCAATCTCCCCTCCTAGAGCAAGTCATGGAAATAATCTCATCAAACATGCCCTACCATGGCACCCAGATCTTCCTTGGAGACTTTAGCCTACATTGGAATGATAAGAATGACTTGCCAGTCAACAGGTTGAAATGTTTCCTATCAGACCTCACTCGAATATGCGATAGTCCTACCCACATCAAGGGAGCGATCTTAGATTTTGTAATTGGTAAGAGAGGTACTATCCATCTCAAACCTATCGCCCCATTTGACTTGAAGGACCACCACTGCATCTCATTCCTCATCTCAAAATTTGTGAGACTTAATAAATCTCATCTAAAGAAATCTAGACCCTGGTAAATATATCTTAGGAGCAATAAACTATACGATCTGACTCCAAGCATTGATAACAGCCTGCCCCCACCCTTGGATATGTCCGATGTCAAAGAACTCACAGATCACTACAATAGCTCCATGGCTAACATCCGAGACTCAATGGCACCTCCACAGTTAAAAGGAATTCCTTCCAAAATCTCCAAACACTGGTATGATGGATGCTTAAATACTGAAAGAAGAAATCTTATACTGGCGGAACGTTTGTGGAGATTCTCTCCCTCCCCGACCACCTCACTAAGCTGAGAAATCAATACAATGAAAGCATCAAATGCTCTACAGCCAGTTATTTCAGAAAGCAAGAGGAGCAAGCACAGAAACGACAAAAGAAATTGTTTGAACTCATCAAGCTTCAATCTAACAGCCAACCCAATCCACAAACAATGGATCGATGTGCGCAGCCAAACTGTGAGGAATTTGATGCCTTCTTACAAGAAAAGACAACAAAGATTGAACTGGAACAAATTGAAGCTTTGGAGAAACCATCCAACCATTGTAGTGATCCTTTGCCATTGAACCTCTTCAAGGAAATCAGTTTGTTCATACTCCCTCTTTGGATGACGATAACGAATGCCTCTCTGCTTCAAGGTAGGATTCTAGATTACCTTAAATCGGGGCAGGTCACTTTAATGCTTAGAAAACTGACATCAAACCACACAAACCCTAACGATTTCTGCCCAATTTCCAACATTCGTACTCTGGCTCTAAGAGAATTCCACTTGCTGGACCATTTCCATTTGGGCTTCCGTCAGGGGCATAGCATCTGCTTTTACTCACATTATTGACGATGCTCTACAAATGCTAGATTCAAATGATTCATGGCATTTGATTCTCCTTGACCTATCATCTGCTTTTGATACGGTCAAACATGATACGCTTATTGAGCTACTATTGCACAGGATGGGGCTATCAGGGACTGTGAAAAACGTGTTGTCTCCATTCCTTCACAGCAGAACACTTTCTGGCACCTGCATCAAACATGTCATTTGTGATTCCTTATTAGCGAAAAAGAAGGATTCGCTAATAAGGTATTGCGAAAGCCTATGCATGTAGGAATCGCAAATTCCTTAATTGCGAGTCGCACATTGCGAGTTGCAATTAAGGAATGACTTCCCATTCATGGCTTCCCAATCATGACTTCTCCTTCATTCCTATGGGCCTATGGACCTATAGGAATGAATGGGAAATTGCATGCCCAATTTGCGAGTACCTGTAGGTCCTCTCAAATTGCTCATTCAATTTTAAGGGAACAATGGTGTCAAAATGACACCCTGTTGCACCCCTGAAATTGTGATATGCACCCATGTTACGCACACACATGCCCCAAGGGCATTTTTCGTAGTTTTTGCAAATTACAGACAAGTTTGATTTGTCTGTAATTTGCAGTTCCAAATAGCGAAATTGCTACTTGAAAGTGCCTCAATGATTGCATTTAAGGAATTGCAAATTGTGATTCTTTAAATGCAATCGCAATTTAGGAATTCACAAAAAAATACGAATTCTTAAATTGCTCTTGGGAAACACTTTCATGCATTTCCAAATTTGTGATCGCAAACATACAATGTTTGCGAATCGCACTGCTTGCACTCGCAAAAACCTTTGATGCATGTGTCCCATGATATCTTATGTTTGTTTTCTTGTTCTGGTTGTGTTATGATTACCCGCCGAACTGCCAAGATGTATCGCGCTCTGTTACCCATATGTGGTCTTGTTCGCACAATATAAAACTCTTTAAATACATAAATAAATAAATAACTGGAAGATCATTCAGATGTTTTTCTGCCAGAAGGGTAAAGAAACCTTCACATTTCTTTACCTGCTCAATCCTAGGAACAGGTGTGCATCTGACCAGATCAAATCCCTGATGAGAAGCTACTTTATCTTGCTCACTGGGGACCAGCATAGAGAGCTGGGGTGAGGTGTTGACATGGAAACGTCAAAACCAGTGCAGCAGTGTTATTTTGCCCCATTAGAAGCTGCTTAACCAAACACGGAGGAAGACCAAGATAAAGGGAATTAGCATAATCTAATCTGGATGTCCCCTAAGTCCATGCATGTGACTGTCTTTTGCATTGGTTTAGACACAATGTACAAAAATATGTGAAAAAGAACAAAGAAAAACAGACGGCAACAGAAGACAATATCTGGAGAAGGAAGGATAAATTAGCATCACATTTTACACACAAATTTCAGGTCATGCTTGTGGGGAAAAATACGTCTTCCAATTTCATAGGCCACCAATGGGAGAACCAGATGGATTTAGGGCCACCAAAGAAATCGAAATCCAGGTTCTGTCTGTGATTAAATTCAAACAACTATGTTTTGTCCATTGATCAGGCAATTTTAGATATAGCATAAAGGCCTTTCCAGAAATGTGTGATTTCTATCAATGGAAAACATAAGCTGAACAATTACAGAGGCCATGTAGTCATTAAATAACATTGGGGTTGATTTTGACCAAAAAGGGAGATTATGATTGCTGCCTTCAGTTAGAAAGGACACATTGTATGCCCATCCACCCTGACAGTTGCAAGTTGTGCAAGCAAGATGAAATGTTACACTGTTTTCAATACAGTGGAAAAATTCAATGGCACCATATATGCAGCCTTACCTTGATCCAAGCTGAACTTAATATATCTGGCCCCTTTAAACAGTGTTGATTCTGTACTGTGATTTAGACAAGAACTTAACTGGGTTAAATGCAGAAGCCCTTGTTGTTCCAAGATGTCTGTCAGCTGACAGTTGACTAACTTTTCAAGAATCTCTGAGGCAACTGGAAGCAAAAATATTGAGGGATAATTCACATGATGGACCACATCTTTACCGAAAGCCCCCACGTCTCCTTCGACCACACCACCAAACCCCACTGGACTGACCACCACTGCATCCATCTTCGGTAAGTAATCAACACCTCCTTTGAGACAGCAACTTTCCCAGAAAGCTGGGAGCATGCAGATATCAACGCCTTAATCAAGAAACCCAAGGCGGACCCCAAGGACCTCAAGAACTTCCGACCCATCTCCCTGCTCCCGTTCCCGGCGAAGGTCACCGAGAAAATCGTCAAACAAACAACTGACCCGCTTCCTTGAGGAGAACCACATCCTGGACCCGTCCCAGTCGCAGCAACCACAGCACCGAGACCGCCCTCATCGCCGTCACTGATGTCATCAGGGAAGGACTCGATTCTGGGGGAAGGACCATGTTGGTTATGTTGGATTTGTCGGCGGCTTTCGACACCGTTCTTCATGATCGCCTCCTCATAAGACTCTGGGAGTGCGGCATTCGGGGAACGGTGTGGAAATGGCTTAAATCCTTTCTGGCCGACCGCCGGCAAACGATCTGAGCGCCACCATTCTCCGCAGATATGGCTCCGCTAGAGGTAGGGGTTCCGCAAGGCTCCATTCTTAGCCCCATGCTATTTAACATCTTTATGGCACCCGTAGCGGCAGTCGCGGAATCCTTTGGCGCCCAGATCGTATCTTACGCCGATGACACCCAGCTCCTATTCACTTGTGATAGGGGTGGGGCATTCGACGGCGTAAAGATCAGGGACTGCCTTAGCGCGGTCTTTGAGTGGTTCAGGTGCAATGGATTAAAGTGCAACTCCGATAAGTCGGAGCTGCTCTTTTTTGGATGCACCTGTGAACCAGATTGGAAGGCTTGGTGGCCACAAGACTTGTTCCCTCCTGACAATGTGTCTCTCAAGGCAAAAAATTTGGGAGTGATTGTGGACAGTGAACTGTCCTTTGGGCCACATATCTCGTGCCTCTCAGGCAAATGCTTTGGCATTTTGCGAATGCTGAGGAAGTTTCTTCCTCTAGTGTCTCTCCAGCATAGGAAGATTATTGTCCAGGCCTTGATCGGATCGCGACTGGACTACGCAAACGCTCTTTTTTTGTATTTACCAAAATATCTTCTGAACCGCTTGCAAGTAGTCCAGAACTCAGTGGCCCGTGCTATCTACGGACTTCCGAGAAGAGCAGGAGCTACGGCTTTACTGAATTCTTTGCACTGGCTACCGATCGCCAAAAGAATTCTTTTCAAGTGTCTGACTTTTGCTTTTAAAGCTCTACAAGGATCTGGCCCTAAGTACATAAGGAAACGCCTTTCCCGATATGTACCTAGCAGATCTTTGAGATCATCCCGTCTATCTAAAATTACAGTTCCGGTGATCAGGCGCACAAGGATTGGTGGTCGATCCTTTCGCTATTTAGCCCCGAAGGAGTGGAATGAACTACCACTCTCTCTCAGACAGTCTCCCAATCTTCTTACTTTTAGAAGAGAGCTAAAAACGTGGCTTTTTACTAAATAAACGTGATCTTTTTCCTGTGTCTGCTTTTAAGTTGTTGTGTTGTTGTTTACTAGCTGCTCTTTCTTCACCAAAGCGCCGGGATGCTCCTTGGAGTAGCCGTGCGCTATAGAAGAAATAAATTAACATAACATAACATAACATGGATGACATCAGGACCCTGCTTGAGAAACCGCAGCTCTCATCCTCCTGGACCTGTCAGCCACCTTCGACATGGTATGCCACCACAAACTACGCAGACGCCTACACGACGCCGGGATACAAGATAAGGCCCTGGAATAAACAACATCCTTCCTCTCTGGCAGAACTCAGAGCGTACGCCTCCCCCCTTTCCGCTCCACGGCCACCAAAATCATCTGCGGTGTACCCCAAGGCTCTTCCCTCAGCCCGATGCTCTTCAAAATCTACATGACACCCCTTGATGCCCGACAGCATGACCTCAACATCATCTCCTACACCGACGACACCCAGCTGATCATATCTCTCACCAAAGACCCTCAGACCGCCAAGACCAACCTCCACGAAGGAATGAAGGCCGCCCAAGTGGATGAGGAAAAATGGACTGAAGCTGACCACAGACAAGACGGAGGTCTTCATTCTCAGCTCCACCCTCTCAGCCTGGGATGAATCCTGGTGACCGGCAACCCTGGAAACAGCCCCGACACCCACCAACCATGCACGGAACCATGGGGTCATCCTGCTTCAACACCCTCCGAATTCTCTGCAGGATCTTCAAGTGAATCCCCACAGAGACAAAAAGAACAGTCACCCAGGCCCTCGTCACCAGCAGGCTGGACTACGGAAACGCCCTCTACGCAGGAACATCGGAAAAGCTCCTGAGGTGTTTGCAACGCATCCAGAATGCATCAGCACGTCTGATCCTCGACATCCCTGCCGCAGCCACATCATACCCCACCTGAGAGATCTTCACTGGCTCCCCGTCAATAAGAGGAGAACCTTCAAGCTCCTCATCCACGCACGCAAAGCTCTCCACAAGACCGGCCCAGCATACCTCAACACTCGACTCAACTTCTACAACCCCACCCCACCCGCCAGCTCCACACCGCCAGCCTCGCCCTCAACACAGTTCCCCACATCAGAGGAACAACCACTGGCGGCAGATCCTTCTCGCACCTCGCCGCCAAGACCTGGATTAATCTCCCCACCGACCTACGACAGACCCAGGACCGACTGGCCTTCAGGAGACTCCTCAAGACCTGGCACTTCGATCACTAGCAGGACCCCCCACACCCCCAGTGCCTTGAGACCCTCATGGGGGTGTAGTGAATTGAATTGAATTGAATTGAATTGAAAGAGAATTTGTAACGCGCAGACAGTAACCCGAAGGTATCAAGGCGCCTATCAAAAGATCAGAGAATGATCAGGACAGGACATCAGACCCTAAACATATGCTTGCTGAAATAAAAGGGTTTTTAAGGCAGTGCGGAAGTTCTGTAGGGAAGGGAGAGATCTAAGATCCAGAGGAAGTTCATTCCACCACTTAGGAGCAAGGGTGGAGAAGGCTCTGCCACCCCACTTGGCTCTTCGTACACGGGGGGCTGCCAGAAGCAGTTTCCCGGAGGAGCGCAAGTTCCTTCGGGGGACATAGTGGGAGATGATGGATCCTATTCCAGTGTCGCTCTTTTTAGCGATGGCTCTGTAGGTCATGCATAGGACCTTAAACCGGATACGATATTCTACAGGCAGCCAGTGCAGCGCTTTCCTGGCTGCAGTGGCCGAAGAGCGTCTGGGAATATCCAGGACGAATCTGGCTATGGCGTTTTGGACTACCTGTAAGCGCTGAAGCTGTCCTTTATTAAGTCCAGCATACAGCGCGTTACAATAGTCCAGACGTGAGCCGATAAGAGCAACAGCTATCTGTTTTCTTGCCTGGAGGGAAAGATATTTCCTGACCCTACGTAGGGTGTGAATCAGGCCCCAACAGGTGGAAACAGTTCTGCTCACCTGGCTGCCTAAGTCAAGGGCAGGATCTAATAGCACCCCGAGATTTTTAGCAGAAGATGTAGGGGAAGACTGATGCATTGTCACTCTGTATGTGGCAATCAGCCCCACACAGAATGACAATGGGCGTGGTGAGGCTGCTCTTGTGCTCAGAGGATGAGTGCAAGGGGGCTCCATCAGGGAGCTGAGGCCTTTCACAGCGGAACAGCTCTGTTCCCTGAAAGGCTCACAATTACAGACTAAAGGCGTCCGTAAAAGGGATCCTCAAGGACAACGGACGTGAGGTCCAATTTACGGACTGTCCATGAAATTTACAGATGGTTGGTCACCCTAATCATACTTAAGGTATGTAATACTAGGTTTTAAGCCTATCATGAATCAGGACTGGTGTTTAACGGTCGACAACAATGATTTTTATCTCTCTCCCTGAAGTAAACTATTATTACATGATCCTTCTATCTATATTCAAGGTTTTGCACATTTTTCATTATATTCTTGCACAAGCACTTTAATGTATCTAGTTATGCTGCTATTGTCTTAATGAATAATACAAGTACTGTATATAATTATATGCGTTATCGATTATGAGTTGATATGAGTGTCAGATTAAGTGCAGATAAAATATCTTGTTACTATAAACTGAATCTAAGTACTGTATATTTAGGTAATTGCAGATCGTGATATCGTGACTGACTGCAAATGAGATCCCTGTAGGCAAAACGATGTATTTAGTTATAATGTTACCTGATGTCTGTATACCTTTTTTAGGTCTCGCCTATGCAGCTTGCATTCGTTGCATAGGAAAAAGACCTGTAGAAATCGCTACGTTTTTTCCCAAAAACGTGCACGCGTTGCATTTCCTTCAATGGCAACACGTGCACGTTTGGCGATTCCCTTGTGGGAGCGAGCAGCTGGCACCATATGTTATCAATTATGGCGCCTTGCTGCTTGCTCCCGCAAGGGAATCGCACAGGCCCCCTCCTCTCTCCCCTGCCCCTGAAGATGAGCGCGGCACGTGCTTGTTTTGTTTTATCTTGAACGGGACAGTGCCGGCACTTCTCACGAGAGATGTTACACTTTTAATTGAAGAATACTGGCATTTCTCGGAAACATGCAGGTACTCTAGTACTGTGTACCTTCACTTTTATTTTCCATTTGGAGCAGTGGCAACAACCATAGCTAAATCACTTCACCCGTGACCGTGCTTCAAGGTCCTCCCTTCTTCTCTCTTTCCATCCTTCCGATTTTCAACTGCATGTCACAGAACTCTAACCAGCCTGAGATAAAATATCACCGTCCGGTCTGTAATTGCCTTATATCACGTAAACCTCCAAGCCAGCTCCTCATGACGTTAGGAGGATGAGCCAGACAAAAAGCACCTACAGCCAATCAACGATTCTGAAATATTTCCGGTGCGTTAAGCGTTGCCGAGGCGACCAAACTATCCAATCCTCGGTCACCTTACATATTGGCAGCACCACCCACTACCAACATACTCACGCAATATGTTCAGCCTTAGTATCGGTTGTAATATGACCCGGAAGTTTCTATACAACTGAAGAATGATATCCTTTAAAAATATCAGCAACGGACGATGGATATTAGGCTGAATTCACGGAGGGTCCGTGCGAGTAGCGGGCACGTGGTTATCATTATCTACGTATTGTGGTGATGGCTTACATTTGCTGTGAGGGTTTTATTTGGGGGAAGCTATTCTTTATTTCTAGGCTTTCAGCATATAGATGTTTGGTTTCACGCCACATGCATTTCGTTTTTCCTAAACTGCAAGCAACTGCAGTCATTTAGATGCTGTGGTTGGGAAAAACCTGAGAAGGGTTCACACAGTGAATTAGCTGAAAAGTTTGATGGCTGCAATATTGTGGGATCTTCTCAAAATCACCGTTTTACACCTCCTACTCTGTTGTCTGTCCAATGTGAAACTTTAAAAAACAAAACTTCCCGAATTCTAATCGTAGTTTTCGTCGGGGCAATCTCTAGGTCCATGTATTGGGGACCTATATTTGTGCTCCTGAAGTCGTTTTGTGCCTGTCTGTGTTTTTGTCTTCTTTTAAGATGACCAGAAGGGGATCCCGCTTTACTGGCCATGAATTTCGTGGTGGTGCTATCGCAGGAACTGTCTTTCCGTTCACAGTGCTAACCGTCCAGGAACATCAGCATTCTATGTTAAAGCTCTTTTCAATCCTTAGTGTATTTTGTAGGCATCTATTTTTTTTCTTTCTCATGAAGGATAGTGTGTTTAAGATGCTGAAATGCACGCTTGCTTTCAAGTTGTTTTTCAAGAAGAGAGAGCACCTTCCTGGTGGCTGGAGAGGAGACCAGAACAATATACTCTGTGGAGCAATTCCCCCAAAATATAAGGGCATATTAGCAAGGGCAATATCGCCGCTTTAGTGGAACTTTTTCCAGCTAAAGCGGCGATATTTTTATCACTCTATTAGCAAGCTGTCGCTAACAGCAGATAGCAACAGCTTTTTGGCAATGGCTACAGGTTTGGGGCCCGCTTTGCATGTCAGCGATATTTATCGCTAATGACATACAAAGTGGGTGTACCCAAACTGTTAGCGGCTGAAAACAGTCGCTAACACAGCTATCGCCTATTAGCAAGACAGGCGAAGCAATAAAAAAATCAGGCTAAGCGCGATTATCACTATAAACTAACGCCTGCTAAAGAGTAGACTTACCTGTATAGTCAATGGGGGGTGGATTATCAGATTAAGCCCCCATTGGTGGTAGTGCGAGAATATCGCTGAATTTGCAGCAATATTCTTGCATTTTGCAACTATCGCTGGATATTTTAGCACAATGGAGAAAAACATTGCTAATAGCATGTTTTCTCCACTAAAATATCCAGCAATAGCCAGCGATAAAAAAAGTTGATAACCACGTTTACCGATAAATATCGCTATTTCTTGTTAATAAGTCCCTTAGATTTTAGCAATCCCTTTGTGTTCGGCCTCAGACTAGATTGATGGTGAAAGGACCAAACTGGAGACCATTGTGAAGGTTGCTTTTGTTGTGTTGCTTGAGTCTCTGCAGACCGTCTCAGAGCGCCTTAGAACCTTGTTGGTGAGCTACTGAGGTATTCCTGCGGGTCACCTCTGTCTCAGTATCCTTCAGTGGAGTGGTGCCAAGTTAATCTCTTGCAGGTGGAGGCTCCTTGGACTCGCCACCAATGGGACCACGTATGAGCCATGTTGGGGTTGCATATAGGCTGCTGCAAGACCGCCAAGGAACCACTGTCTAGCCATTCGTGGTACACGTGGGACAAGACAGGTTAGGGTCAAGACATGCTGGAGACTGCATCAAGATACAGATGGGGTTAGTAGAGTGTACTTGTATAGGAAAGGCAGGATGGTGGTGCCAGTCGGGTAAAACGATTTTGCCAGTCATCCACAGTTTGCCCACGGATTATTCCTTGATGCATCTACGGTTGGTGTGACGGTAACAAGATTGACGTCATATCCTAGTGAATATGGGAGTTGCTAGTTCTGATGTTTTCCACATGTGGAAGTCATTGGTGATTCTTGGCACAGCTGATAAGGTTTGGAAAGCAGCTGGTGACTACGGTTTCTAGACATATGCTCAGGGAGGCCAGGGATAGAGCCTTTGTGGATGCTGCTCACTCCTGCTTCTCCTTCTAGGCTTTCTTTTCGCTAAGTCGTTGTCTTCGCTGCCTGTGGCATTCCTGTGTTGGGTTTTGGGTGCACTCGCAGTCAGCGGTAGGAGTTAGTTATGGTGGTATCCATCCTTCTGCTGTGATCACAGAGGCCTTTGCAGGGTTCTCCGCTTTTCCTGCTCAGAGTTTTTTCCAGTATGAACTGGCAGGTCATTTCGTTGTTTCTTCAGGTTCTTGGGTGTGCCCCTTCTCTGGTAAAAGCTTCTCTTGGTGGTTGAATGTCTTTCTGAAAGGCCCGCTGGGCCTCTGGGTGGTTGAGTCCATCCTCTGACAGTGGCCAGACAGACTGCCGTGACCGTCATGTCACCTGCTCTCCTTCTCCGGGACGCCTGGGGCACACGACTGACATGTCTGTCTGCAGCTTCACAAGTGCTGTGCAGCCATGGTCCGTGTCCGTAAGCAAAGGGACCCGTTGGTGCCAAACATTGGTAGTAGCGCCAGAGGTGGACACAATGCAGAGCCGCATGCAGATGTGCACGGGTTTTTACTCATCACAGCTGCTCAGCTTGTCCCAGTGCTAGGCCTTGTGATGACATGTTCGGTACAGTGAGCTCTGTCAAAGGAGGGGATGAAGAAAGACCAGTCATTGATAGAGCTGCATTTTCAAATTTGTCTCAGTCCTCCCTCTACTGTTAGTAGGCAGCAACTTGTCGGTGTTGACATGGAGCAGTTACTATTGATACTAGTCTCAAGTATTTACTTACTATACGGACAGCATACGAGTGTGACTGTAGGGGCCACACCTTTTCAGATGCCGTTCATGCCTTTACATTCACAGAGCTGGCAAGTGACTTCGTCAGCCAGAACTTTTGTGTCCTTTTTAAGCCTAAACTTATGGACATTTGTTTTTGCAGACTGAGGGAGACTTCATGGTCCAGTTGACTTGCATTGGTACAGTGCTTATGTAGTTGGGAAGGAATAAATCAAAGGTCTCTTTTGTCAGTAGGGAGAGTTGTAATTTGATATGCATTGTACTGTTTTTACCAACTTGAATGTTCGGGTAATTGCTGTGAACGTGTTGTTCACTGCACAATGCAACCTTATTGTGTTGAAATTTGTAATGGGTATTGCTATTACTGGTGTGGTTTAGTAGCGCTGTTCTTGCATTGACTGTTTTTTTCACACAAGTTGGAACTTGTCAGATCGCTGCGTCAGTCAGTTCGGTCCAGGCTGGGATTGGCTCCCCGGCTGTCTTGGCCGTAGATTGCATGTGTGGTGGTCAGAGCAGCGACTATGGGCTCTTCTTGTCTTGAGCATGAGCATAGAGAGCTGCTCTGATCTTATCCCTATGGTGTGGCCCTGCTCGTCTGTGTGCTGGTATCATGAGGAGGTGCGAGGCTAAAGGATCTTTTTTTGTGCAGAATATGAGCATTCCTTTTTCTCAACCTAGTGACACTGGTTATGTCTATTTAAACTACGTAAGGGCATATTAGCACATGCACTATCGCCGCTATAGCGGGACTTTTCCCGCTAAAGCAGCGATCATTTTATCGCCCTATTAGCAAGCTGTCGCTAACAGCAGTTAGCCACAGCTTTTAGGCGATAGCGAGCGGTTTGGGGCCCGCTTTGCATGTCAGCGATATTTATCACTAATGACATGGAAAGTGGGCGTGCTGAAAGCATCGCTAACACAGCTATCACCTATTAGCAAGGCAGGATGTGCGATTAAAAAGTTGCTCAGACCATGACTTAACCTGTTTATCCAATGGGAGGTGGGTAATCAGGTTAAGTCCCCATTAGCGTTAATGCCTGAATATCGCTGGATGTCCCGCGATATTCACGCATTGAGCCGCTATCGCAGGATATTTTATCGCATTAGAGATAAACGTTGCTAATATCACGTTATCTCTGCATTAATATCCGGCGATGCGCGGCGAAAAAAAAAATATCACTATTTGTTGCTAATATGCCCCGTGGTTCCTCAGACACCTTATATTGATTAAATGCATTTCACCTGGATGAAAAGGATAGAGTTCATATTTCCTACAACTAGCTTCCTTTATGAGACTGAGGGGTTTGAAAAATTAAGACTCCTTAATCCATGAGCATCCAAGGCCTAAATTCAATAACAAAACGCTTCCACGTGGCATAAAGAGTTACAAACCTATTACAAGCATTTGCAATGCAATAGGTCTCGCATTAGGAAAGTTGGAGCTATTGGTACTGTAAATGACAAATTTTTTATTTATGTGTTGGTTTTGAAAATAGCGAAATTAATAGCTTTGTCATTTACAATGCCAATAGTTTTAACTTTCGCAAATGTGACACCTATAGCATTTGTAATGCAATATGTGTTGTATTTACGTGACCTACATGTATTGATATTACAAATAAAAATGGCTTTTAATTTTTTTAAGAATTATTACTTAAATAAAAGTTATTGTAATTTATAATGGCAATAGCTTTTGTAAATATTTAACGATTATGTTCATTGTATTTTATTGTGATGGAAATCCAAGAACAGAAGTGAAATATTAACATCTTTTTGTGACATTTGTAATAAAGCTTGAAACATTGAGAGAACATATTTGAACCAGTTGTTGTTGAATGGTTGCACATATTGATGCTGTGGTGGCGCGGAGTGATGTTGTGGTGGTGACGAGTGATGCTGTGGCATTCAGTGATGCTGTGGTAGCGCATAGTGATGTTGTGGTGGCCCTGAGTGATGCTGTGGTAGCCCTGAGTGATGCTGTAATGATGCGATAGCTAGATAGAGTGAGTGCGATAGATAGAGTAAGTGCGAAAGATAGATAGAGGGAGGCCGATAGATAGAGGGAGGGCGATAGACAGATAGATAGAGTGAGGGCGATAGATAGACAGATAAAGTGAATTTATGTTGCATTGAGTAGAGTGTAAGTATGAGGTGTGCAATTATGTTGCATATAAATATGTGGCACTGAGTGGTATTTGGAGTGTATGTTCCATTGCAGAGTGTGTGAGGGTGCAGAGTGTGTGAGGGTGCAGAGTGTGTGAGGGTGCAGAGTGTGCAGTGTGTGTGCAGGTGCAGTGTGTGTGCGGGTGCAGTGTGTGTACGGGTGCAGTGTGTGTGCGGGTGCAGTGTGTGTGCGGGTGCAGTGTGTGTGCGGGTGCAGTGTGTGTGCGGGTGCGGTGTGTGTGCAGGTGCGGTGGGTGCGGTGTGTGTGCGGGTGCAGTGTGTGTGCGGGTGCAGTGTGTGAGGGTGCGGTGGGCGGGGTGTGAGAGTGCGGGGTGTGAGGGTGCGGGGTGTGAGGGTGCGGCGTGTGAGGGTGCGGCGTGTGTGAGGGTGCAGTGTGTGTGAGGGTGCAGTGTGTGTGAGGGTGCAGTGTGTGTGAGGGTGCAGTGTGTGTGAGGGTGCAGTGTGGCTATAGACATGATCTATCAGCCATAAACAGGACCAGGCAGCTGTGCTCAGATCTTAAAGGGAGCAAACTTTCCAATGAATGAAGAAAATAACAAATAAGCTGTGTGTGAGGGTGCAGTTTGTGTGAGGGTGCATAGTGTGTGAGGGCGCAGAGTGTGTGAGGGCGCAGAGTGTGTGAGGGCGCAGAGTGTGTGTGGGTGCGGTGTGGGTGCGGTGTGTGTGGGTGCGGTATGTGTGTGCAGTGTGTGTGTGTGGGTGCGGTGTGTGTTTGTGGTGTGTGAGTGTGCAGTGTGTGAGTGTTCAATGTGTGTGAGGGTGCGGTGTGTATGGGTGCGGTATGTGAGGCTGCGGTGTGTGAAGGTGCAGTGTGTGTGTGAGGGTGCAGTGTGTGCATGAGGGAACAGTGTGTGCGAGGGTGCGGTGTGTGAGGGTGCAGTGTCTGTGAGGGTGCAGTGTGTGCGTGAGGGAACAGTGTGTGCGGTGTGTGAGGGTGCAGTGTCTGTGAGGGTGCAGTGTGTGTGAGGGTGCAGTGTGTGTAAGGTTGCGGTGTGTGAGTGTGCGGTGTGTGAGTGTGCGGTGTGTGTGAGGGTGCAGTGTGGCTACAGACATGATCTATTAGCCATAAACAGGACCAGGCAGCTGTGTTCAGATCTTAAAGGGAGTAAACTTTCTAATAAATGAAGAAAATAACAGATAAGCTGTGTGTGAGGGTGCAGAGAGTGTGAGGGTGTAGAGTGTGTGTGTGAGGGTGCAGAGTATGTGAGTGGGTGTGGTGTGTGTGTGGGTGCGGTGTGTGTGTGGATACAGTGTATGGGTGTGGGTGTGTGCGGTGTGTGTGTGGGTGGGTGTGGGTGCGGTGTGTGAGGGTGCAGTGTGCAGTGTGTGAGGGTTCAGTGTGTGAGGGTGCAGTGTGTGAGGGTTCTGTGTGTGAGGGTGAAGTGTGTGAGGGTGCAGTGTGTGAGGGTGCAGTGGGTGCAGTGTGTGAGGGTGCAGTGTGTGAGGGTGCAGTGTGTGAGGGTGCAGTGTGTGAGGGTGCGGTGTGTGAGGGTGCCGTGTGTGTGTGAGGGTGCCGTGTGTGTGCGGTGTGTGTGAGGGTGCGGTTTGTGTGAGGGTGCGGTTTGTGTGAGGGTGCGGTGTGTTTGAGGGTGCGGTGTGTGTGAGGGTGCGGTGTGTGAGGGTGCGGTGTGTGAGGGTGTGGTGTGTGAGGGTGCGGTGTTTGAGGGTGCTGTGTGTGAGGGTGTGTTGTGTGAGGGTCCGGTGTGTGAGGGTGCGGTGTGTGAGGGTGCGGTGTGGCAATGCTTGTTGGTAGCAAGCAAGGACAGTGCTGTTGTGGTGCTGAGTGATGCTGTTGTGGTGCTGAGTGATGATGTGGTTGGGCTGAGTGATGTGGTGGTATCCCAGAGGGGAGGGAAGCAAGCAGAAAAGGAATAGTTTAGTATCTAAAAATACCCATCCCTTAACTAACTATCGAAATTCGCCACAAGATGTGGCATAAAAAAAGCTTGTGGGGGTAGTAGCTCAAGGAAACCCGAGAACAATGACGTTTTCTAGGAGCTACCGAGATTTGATGTTTTTTTTTTATTAGATGAAAGCGTTATATTTGATTAAAAGAAATGTGCATGTTACGAGACCCCTTTATGCGTGTTCTCTTCAGATAGAAGACAAACTTAGTAAAATGCTAGAAATTATGATTCTGTTCTGTTTTATGTCGTTTACCCCATAGCCGATGGCGGGGTCCACCCTCGCGGTAAGGAAAGGCACAGGCCCCGCCATAGTTTTTCATTGCGTGCTGGACGTTTAATAAAACAATGTGTGTGACCACATTTCAATGTTGTTTAATATTAATTTATTTTAGTGACAGCATGCGTTTAGTTCGGGGAGCCAGATAGCCTACCCATTTGTATTGTTTGCAATCAGAACAAAGGGATATAGAGATGGAAAAAATAATTTCAAAATCCAGAGCGAGTATAATCATTCAACAGCCAATCAGAGGGGTATTATTTAAGGTTTTTTTTTACCACAACTGTTTTTAGCAAGAATGCAACAAATACATATAAGCCCAACATTTTTGTTATAACACCAGAAATAGAAACAGTGTTGTAAAATGTTTACATAAAATACACGTTCTTGTCACCCAATATCTCTTTAACATTTCAATGTTATTTACGTTCACTTAGTGTTATGCAATGAACCCCATTAACAATGACGCGAACATGCCCCTTGACTGAGCGCACGTTATTCTCGTTTGGGTGTATTTTTCCCTTTTTCAACTTCTTCGGTTGTTCTCTTCCCGCCTGTTGGTATTGGCAGAGTTTTTATTCCTTGCCCTTCTGGCCTGTTTAGTGGTATAATAAAATATTCCCCCATTGAAAAATCAAGGAGCTAGTCGTGGAGAATTGAGGGGGTTGTGAGGCAAAGACAGGCCTCTGAAATGAGTGTAAATGGCGTTTTGCGGTGAAAATGCTTTGTGCAGGGAAAGAATAATACATACACATACGTTGTATTTGAAACGAGATTTGGGAAATAGTTTAGGTCTGTAGTTGGGGTTTACGAATCAACTGCCTCGTTGCGCTCAGCGAGAGTGACTGGCTGAACGCCTACTCCCCGCCGAAGTTTCCTACATTTCAGCAAAGGTAAATACATGAGAATCTTTTGCGCACACTAACATAGGACACTGGCGCCACCGGATACCATTCAATAGCTCCTCCAAACTGCAGAAACAGAGAAATTGCACTATCATACACACCAGCGGCATAAACTCACACAAGTTAACACAGTTAACCCAGTATTGGAAAAGATAAGCGGACAAAGCCAAATCTTGGAGTACTTGACTGAGAGACTCCATTAAGTATTAACATGACTCACACTTACCGAGAGAGAGAGAGGTCTAGCCTTATTATCCACACATCCTAAGTTCCTATGTGCAACTCCTTCACTTCTTCTCCTCGCATACTTTTCATACAAATACGTGATGTCCGACCTCTCGATTTGTATTAGTACCTAAACGTAAATAAAAGTACTGGACTCAAAAATGGCATTGCCATTAGTTTAGAATTCGCAAGATTTTCTGTACATAAATTTAGGGTCACCTGCGTTACTGCAGTGGTGACCGTTGACGCACGGGTAGCAATAGGTGCCTGAATCTGAAAAAAATCGAATCGAAACTTGTGAAAACGGACAAGCGACCATGCGGTCTGATGCCGACGAGCAGCAGATGCTCCTACTATCCCTTCTTTTTTAAAGTGGTTGAGTAGATTGGAAGCCATTGGTACTTCAGCTTCACCCACCACTACCTGCTCGAGCCATCTTCTTCAGCGAACTCACCTTGATTCTCTCGCCATCGATGTCTTCTGTGTGTTCCCGGAAGTCCACGCCGATAGTGGCTTCAGTGCGCTGGGGGAAGAGACCCCCGCAGAAGCGGTAGGTCAGGCAGGTTTTCCCCACGTTGGAGTCTCCGATGACGATGATCTTGAAGATGCGGGAGCGGGCAGCACGGCTGAAGCGGTGCTGGACGTCAGGCTCTGCTCTAGCGAAGACTCAGCCCAGGCGGTGTCAGGGACAGGAACCATCACGGAGGGTGACGCCATGGCGCGAGACAGAACACAGAGGCGCGAGAGGCAGAGAGCCCTGCCTCAGCTCAACCGCCCCACAGTCACTGGCCCCGGGCCATTCCGGGTCGCTGGTCTCCGCCCCCGGCTGCTGCGGCCAACTTTAGACACCAGCTGTTGTCCAGGGGTCCCGAACTGCCGCTGGAGTCTGAGCTTCCCCACAGATGTTTCAAACCGGAGGGATGTGGCAACGATCCAACCATTGCCGTTCACTGTCTTCAGCACTGCTGAGTCGTCGAGCTTCCAGCCAGTCACAGACCTTGGGGAGGGTGAATGAAGCACCGCCCTGGACACGTCGCTGGGAGACACCGGCCCCACCAAAACAATCACGGGAAAACACAATAAAACCACGTGCTCGCTCGCGCAGCTCTGCAGCCGGGGCGGAGCAGTGCACGCGCGAACACGAGCAGGTTTACCACAAGCCGGGCACGAAAGCAGTGGGAGCGCACGTCGCCGTGAGCGTGCACATCGGATCGCCGGAGGAGACACGCCGATCTCCAAGGCTGCCTGCTGCCTACACTGACCCGCTGCAGAGGGAGAGGGACACGCAGAAAGAGCCAGGTGAGTGGGTGGGGGGCAGGGTGGGGGCTGTGTGTGTGTGTGTGTGTGTAAGTCAGCGTGTGTGTGTCAACTTGTGTGTGCGCATGTGTGGCTGTGTGCGTGCGTGATTGTGAGAGGCTGCCCTGTGAATGTGGAATGTGGAGCAAAAGATGTGCACGGCTGGGGGGGCGGGGCATGCGCGGTCACGATGTGTAATCGGCGCTCGTGGCCAGATCTAGGTCGCTTGAAAAGGAACTTGGCAGCAATAGGTCTAGCGAGACCTAAAAAATGTTACGTAGCAGGTTGTGACACAATTGAATGGCATTTCCCTTTAGGTCAATTCTATTGATTAGGAGGTAAAAACACGTCTTCTTCACTGCACTATTTATCACTACTTTGAAGACGTCTCTTCCTCAATATTTACAATCTAAGAAGCCGCGGAGAAGGCACTTTATTGCAATGCAAAAGGTCTCGCATTTGCAAGAGTTTAACCTAGTAGTATGGTAAATGCCAATGCCTTTTCTTTATGTTTTAAAACCCAAAACATAAATAAAAGGCATCGTAATGTACGATGACCATAGCTCAAACCCGCATGAATGCGAGACCTATTGCAGTGCAAATGCTTCTGTATATTGGGTTCATGGTGGTCTCCATGAACCATCCAAAAGCTGGATCCTGGGCCATTCACTTCCAGGGCATCTCTTCTGCTGTATTACATCCATTTCATAATTCTATCTTTCAAGCCCAATTATTTATCACACTTCCGTGTTCTTTTTGGCACTGCTTCTTTGATTTGTCTTTCTCTAGTGTATTATTTCTATTTATTCAATATATAAAACTAGGATATTCTTATTTTGTTTTTACCTGATTCTGACAGTTTCTCTCTCAGATACACCAACTTAAAAAAATCAAAAGTTCCATTTAAAGGAAATTGCAACCTAGAATCTGTTTTTGCATGTTCATGCCATCCTTCAAGAAACATTCCTCTGCAGGAGGTGCCGGATCAGCCTGATCAGGTCTTTGGGGTTTCAACAATCATTTCCTCATCATGTTTCTAATAGTGAACTTCAAGAGGTAAATTTGTCAGGGGGAGATTTATTACAGGGCAGGAGGGGTCAGGGGATGGGGCGCAGCAGCTCAGAAGCCTGCTGGGGAGACCGTGAGAGAGAACTAAGGAAAATGGGTCACCTTAATTTGTACCCGGTTGTGCAGGAACCCTTGCTCTAAAAACAGAGAAAAACAGATATGTGAGCTGTGGAAACCGAGGCTGAAAGTTTAACAGGTTTATTATGAAGGTACAGCTTCTGAAAAATACATTCACAGCATGAGAAATCACATGAATTCTTAGTCTAGCGCTCCGCATTTACTGTAAGTCGCATAGACTGATTTGATTATACTAAATACAGTTTCCTGATTGGAAGTGAGTATATACTTATAAGCAAATGTAGGTCTTGAGGTAGATTACTTACAAAAGGTGAAGTACATTTCATTGAGATTACTCATGGAAAACAAAGTACATTTCATATAGGAAAATTCTCACAATTGCCTATAAGGGAGAAGTCCCTAAAATGCAATAAAAACACTTCAAATATAATGAAGAAAAAGCAAGGTTAACAGAATATATAGCAAAGGCAACATTTCAAATGCAACATTTCATAAGACAGAATATAACCCAAAGCATCGAAATTAAAGTACATGTACTAAATACACGGGCTCTCAAGTAACCCATGGAAAGAACCCACTCAGGGGGAGTAATTCAAAGAGGTCTTTGCGAGCCTCCCTTTTATATGTTTCAGGCTGGTGAGAAGCTGGTCACGTCATCTCACGCCATCTCGTACCATATGCCCTTCCATCGTCACCTACAGTCTGGCCTATACCTTTCCCATCCATACGCTCAAATGTGACCCTATTCTTGTAAATGCGACACGTACACTTGTCTAGACTAAGGTCGTGCCTTGTTGACTGGAATATTGTCATTAATTCTGCTTGGGCGGCAGAATAGGCAGAAAAGTGTTATTGTTGCGCAAACGAACTCTATTCATGTGTGTATGTACCAGTCTGTAATGCTTGTCGCCACATTTATCACTCAAGCTTGGCGTAGCTGCGGTGGGAACTTCCCTTTTCTCATGAAGTGATAAGAGTGTCCGAGGATATTTATAGTAAAATCTTTCCCTCTCTCAAATTATTGAAACATCATCATCTCAACATGTTTCTTTGTAGGTTCTCCTCCCTACATGAGTATACTTTTGTGTTCATCATCAACCTTTCTCTTCAATTCCTTGCACCTTGTGTCTCACCAGATCTCGATGACTGGCCCTGACGTGGCTCCTGCTGGTCAGTCAGTGTTAGATTCAGTCTGGTCAGTCTGGTGTCTTGGGGGCAGGTCCATGCGTCCCCGCGGGTGCTGAGTCCAGGACATGCCGTCCCCTCTGGGGGTGTCCACCTCAGGACCTAAGAGGGAGCAGTCAGTCCCCCTCAGCTGTCTTACCTCTGTCCAACTGGACTGGCGATTGTGAATATCTGAAGTGCCTCCATTTGTAGAAGTGCTGTTTCCTAAACAAAGGAAAAGTGCACAAGTTCAAGGAACAGTTGGGGATATTTATTTATAAGCTCAAGCTGAGAGTCCCACGCAAATCCTCCTTCCAGAGACAGTCTCATGTTATGTATACCTTCTTGATTACACAACTTAGTATTAAACGAGCTGCCTCCTCACCAACCCCAAGCACTGTGTAGGGCTCAGACGTGCTCAACCCTCACCAACCCCAAGCACTGTGTAGGGCTCAGACGTGCTCAACCCTCACCAACCCCAAGCACTGTGCGAGGGCTCAGACGTGCTCAACCCTCACCAACCCCAAGCACTGTTTGAGGGCTCAGACATGCTCAACCCTCACCAACCCCAAGCACTGTGCTAGGGCTCAGACATGCTCAACCCTCGCCAACCCCAAGCACTGTGCGAGGGCTCAGACGTGCTCAACCCTCACCAACCCCAAGCACTGTGCGAGGGCTCAGACATGCTCAACCCTCACCAACCCCAAGCACTGTGCGAGGGCTCAAACGTGCTCAACCCTCACCAACCACAAGCACTGTGCGAGGGCTCAGACATGCTCAACCCTCACCAACCCCAAGCACTGTGCGAGGGCTCAAACGTGCTCAACCCTCACCAACCCCAAGCACTGTGCGAGGGCTCAGACGTGCTCAACCCTCACCAACCCCAAGCACTGTGCGAGGGCTCAGACGTGCTCAACCCTCACCAACTCCAAGCACTGTGCGAGGGCTCAGACGTGCTCAACCCTCACCAACCCCAAGCACTGTGTGAGGGCTCAGACGTGCTCAACCCTCACCAACCCCAAGCACTGTGCGAGGGCTCAGACGTGCTCAACCCTCACCAACCCCAAGCACTGTGCGGGGGCTCAGACGTGCTCAACCCTCACCAATCCCAAGCACTGTGCGAGGGCTCAGACGTGCTCAACCCTCACCAACCCCAAGCACTGCGCGAGGGCTCAAACGTGCTCAACCCTCACCAACCCCAAGCACTGTGCGAGGGCTCAGACATGCTCAAACCTCACCAACCCCAAGCACTGTGGAAGGGCTCAGACATGCTCAACCCTCACCAACCCCAAGCACTGTGAAAGGGCTCAGACATGCTCAACCCTCACCAACCCCATGCTCTGTGCGAGGGCTCAGACGTGCTCAACCCTCACCAACCCCAAGCACTGTGCGAGGGCTCAGACGTGCTCAACCCTCACCAACCCCAAGCACTGTGCGAGGGCTCAGACGTGCTCAACCCTCACCAACCCCAAGCACTGTGCGAGGGCTCAGACATGCTCAACCCTCACCAACCCCAAGCACTGTGGAAGGGCTCCGACATGCTCAACCCTCACCAACCCCAAGCACTGTGCGAGGGCTCAGACGTGCTCAACCCTCACCAACCCCAGGCAGTGTGCGAGGGCTTAGACGGTTAGTCCCACTAAACGGTTTCAGGGACAAGGGGAATTCTTTTGTTTAGGAATAACACACTCAAAATAGCTCAAAGAAATGTTATATGAATTTTAAAATGTTTATTTGAAAATTGTAACCCAGTGCATAAAATAAGAATGCAAAAATGAATGCTACTAAGCATGTCATGATTAATGAAAACAGGAAGGACATTTTCAATATTGTTTATGAGTTCTTAGCATCCTAACACACTCAAGCTATTTCTATGTGCTATAGTTAAACCTGTAAATATCAGGCCTATATTTGAGTTTCTCAACATGGATCACACAACATATATGTGTCTTTGTTATGAATAGCGAGTCCTCTATTCCCAAACACAGCTTTACCGGTGCTGGAATATTAACAGCAACAGGCCGAAGGCAACTGAAAACAAATGCAGAACTTGCAGAAATAAAGGCATCAGCAAGACTAAACAATCCTGGTGACAAATGTGTCATCGCGATTAGCACAACACAGTGGCCATTGCCGCTGTGTAGTTAGAGTTAGGTCAGAATTTCCCTATGAAGAGCATTTGTAATTTAACTGTTTGACAAATCTTCACAAAACTGTCCCAAGAAATGGTTCTTTAACCTCAGCTCCGGATTGAAAGTTTTGGGGTGATAGGTCAAGTGGGGGGCTGAGAAAAAGGGGGTGTTGAATAAAATATTTTTTCCAGGTAATTTTGCTGAGGGAAGTGATGCAGAAAATGCAGCTGAACATAATTACATCACATTTGCCAGATGTTAGACCTCCGAGCCTGAGGGTGGTCTTCTCACAAACCTTTTGCTTTCACCTCTCCTGTTTCTGCTGATCTCATTTTTGCTGGCCGTAGGACTCTGCACGTTCCTCCACTGCCAACCTGTGCTAAAGTGCTTGTGGTCTCTCCTTAAAACATGGTGGAATTGGCTTATACCCAATTGGCACATTTAATGTACTTATAATTCCCTAGTAGAGTGGCACCACATGTACCCAGGGCATGGCATGCTACTGGTGGGCCTGCACCCTGATTGTGCCACCCACTTAAGCAGGTCTTTGAACCATGAGTCATGCTTACCATTGCAGCCAGCTCTAAGCTTCCATTCTACCTGGCGAGATAAACCTCTTGCCAGGCTCAACCATCGTAGGTCATCCCAGCTCAGAGGGCGGAGTGCATTGTATGTGGCCTTCTCTTTTCTGAAGAATGTGATAGGAGCAGGCAGCACCAGCTATACCACTTTAACAGACGCAGTAACAATATTTCTAAATTGATCACAAGAACGTATCGGTCAACAACACACGGAAATTGGCTTGCGCCAACTCTCAATCAAAGTTAAATAGATTGACATAATCAAAATTTGTATACCTTAAATAAACAAATAGTTTTAACTCCTCACTGGGAAATCAAGCCTCAAATACAGCAACTTTTCTGTGAACAAAAAACAGTTAATATTAAAGCTTTTCAAGAAAAACAAGTTGCTAACGCCCCTAAGTCAATTACCATAGTGTTATATTCACGCTACGCCTTTATCTGCCTCTGCTTGTGTCTCGCGCTGAGCTCGTGATATGTCATTCTGTTCACGAGTTGAGCGTTCGGTCCAACAGCAGTTAGATGCCCGTTTGGGCCCGGTCTTGCTGGTTGGGTTTTCTATGTCTGCTCTTAATAAAGCACCTAACCCAAGCGACTCTTGTGTGCAGCCTGCCTTTATGTGTACAACACATAGTTTCATAGGACATTGCAGGCACAAAATAAAAATTACTTTTAGATCCTGAAGTTGAAAAATATCAAAGGATTTTTGACATTATATGCCTGCAAGATTCATGGAGTGAGGTGGAGCTGCCATTGGGAGGCCATGTAGAAATGTTCATGTCGGCACAAAAAGCAAAGAAAAATGGTTATCCAAAAGGAGGACTATCAATCTATGTGTCACTTGATAAAAACTTCTCTCATACCTATTTTTCAACTCATGAATCCTTCGTACAAGGCATTATGATAACAAATTCGAATTTTGGAAGACTTATATTCATTCACTCCAGTTCAGCAGAAAAACTTAGGAAGATTCAATTGAAACTAAATGTTCTTATGGAACTGGAAATTTCGCATTGTGGCATCCCAAGTATAGTCACTGGCGATTTTAAATCAAACCATTTGGGAAGAGATGGCAATCTAAAAACAACAGACATGCATTTGGGAATCCCAATCCAAAGGTCCGAATTGGGTTCAGTCAATAATCCAAACCATGAACTATTATGAACACTGGAGGTGCTTCGACTCTAGGCACTGAAGGGGCGCATCCAAGGAGACATCGCGATGACCCCAACAAGAAAATATAGAAAACAGGGTCTGTCCTAGATTATACATTTGGATCACTTAAACTATTCCATATAATCCTGCCCTATAATATAACTGCAAGGTGTGAGAGCGACCACGCCTCACAGTCCATCAGCATTATAAATTACAACAGGCAGTGTCAGCTTTATAAATCGATTGGTTCGCAAGATCTTGGCAGAACTGGAAAGAAATCAAATGGAATAAACCCTTGTCAACCTGCTATGAGGACTAGAAAGTTCTGATTATCAATCAATTGGGACTTTCAAGACTCAATTTTAGCCAGTAGCAAGATGCAAGATGGACTAAAAGCCACTCTTACAACAACAGTCAACCTACATTTCGGTCACAACCAAAGAATCAAACTTGGTGTATGAATGACACCCATCAATCTCCAACCAGATGCCCAGGCACAAATAAAGCTTCGAGAACTACAAAATGCTGGGAGGCAAAAAGGGTTCAAATCAATAACAATTGGATAGACATAGTGCAAGCCTGCAAAAATAATTCAAAATCTTTATGGTCAGTAATAAATCGTTTAGAGAGACAGACTACGGGGTCAGTAGGAAATAATGTAACCGAAGAAGCATGGAAGTCCCACATACGTTCCGCAGCACGCACCAAACATTACTAATATTCGATGTGAAGTTCCTCTAACTTTTACACAAAGTGGAACTATAAAAAGGATTGGGAAAAGCAGAGACAATGTTGCTCCTGGCCCAAATCGACACCCTGGGGCCATATTAAGATCGGGCATCTGGAGCAGTCGCTTCAGCACCTTGTTTGATTTTTGTCTAGATATGGAAGCAATCCCTGATTCTTGGCATGGATCCATCTTGCAGCCAATAGATACATAAGGTTCTCATGATAGCTATTGCATGATCGCCCCTATAGACACAGATTCTAAAATATTCGCAGGCCTCATACTGGCTGACCGAGAAGAATGATCTGAAAGAAACAATCTAATCCCATTCGACCAGACAGGTTTTAGACCACAATCTAGCACACAGATAACCTGCTAGCACTCCCTATACTCCTGGACAAATGTGTGTCAAAAAACAACTCTGACATACATGCTTTGTGGATTCATGTTAATTAAAATCTATTGTGGAAAAAGCTGATCCACTGGAATATTCCACACAAATGTATTGCATGCAATCCAGCTGTTATATTCTGACAACTGGGCCCAGGTAAAACGTTGTCAAAACAGTGATTTGGCAGATAAAATCCCAATGGAAAGAGGCCTGAAGCAGCTGGGTCTTGGCACCAATTATTTTCAACCTACCTAGACACAGCCAACTCTCCCCCTCCAAGACTGGCAGCTCGAAAAGTGACCTCACTCAGCTACTCTGAGGATTTAGTCCTGAGGAACCTACCAGTGTTAGACTCTAAAGGGTATTTAACCACCTTAAACCCTACTGCACTAAAAATGAAATGGCTATGAACCTTTAAATACCTCAGATTGTGATTGTTTGCAGAAACATAAATAAGAAGGTTAGTTGGCTGCTGGATGGTGAGTCAATTCTTCCAGGTTCGTCAGATGAATATCTTGGCGTC
The DNA here is from genome assembly GCF_964263255.1 of Lissotriton vulgaris. NCBI lineage: Eukaryota > Metazoa > Chordata > Amphibia > Caudata > Salamandridae > Lissotriton > Lissotriton vulgaris. Next base: position 859,416 of record NW_028243042.1, read on the forward strand.
TGGCTGCCAGATGAGCTAACCAATCAACTCCATTTGAATTCATTGAAACCAAGAATTGCCTCCCTAATCCCAACGCCCAAACTTTCTGCCAGTACTTACAGCCATAAAAGCCAAGTTTATTGCAACGCTTAGCTCTGGTGCAGTCGCCTTCCCAGGAAAGTTCAGGGCTTTTCTCAACTCCGCTCAAAGTAAGGTTTCCGGCTTCTGTTCTATCTTCCCCTTTACCGTTACCTTCTCATATTCAATTAGAATTTGGTTTAAATAACAAAAAAGCTCTTCCATTAAATATATGTCACTGCTAAGGTCCTCTGGCGAAGGCACTTTGTGTGCCCTGCTCTGGAAAGAAATCCAAATTGGTACTCAAACAAACCTAAATAATTGTGCCCAGGCCTTCGACACTGCATGAAAAGACCTAAAAGCAAAAGAGTTTTGGGATCTGTAACTACCTCACAACTCCTTTAATAATGTAATTAATAAACAAATAAGAAGGTTGTCATGATATAAAGACAAAAAAGAGCTCAGTAAAAGCGTGGACGCGTGGACATTGATTGTTTCTTCCAAGCACCGACACATTTAACAACATCACTTAACACGTTTTATAAAAAAGAGCTCCTTCATCTGCGATTCGGCTTATGCCAAACATTGGAATGCATCCCTAGATGCCAAATGAATCAACAGGATACTAAGTGCTGACCATTAGATCTACACACAGGCGATGTCCTAAGCCTGGGACTCGCACATAGTCTCCGCCTGAATTATGAAGTTTACTATCATTTTATCATATGTATTTTAAACCAGCTTAACTCTTGATTTTAGAACACAGTAACTCTGTTTTGAAGGAAATAGGAAATTGTGTTATATATGTATTTTTTTTATAGATGTACAGACTGCTAGGATTTTAATTAATCAAGCAATAAAGACTTCTTACTTACTAAACGATGCCTGTGCCATTTACATGAAGAACGCCTGAGACACATGTTATCGATCTGTCCCTTTCTACTGACTGAATGTAAGATATTACTGGAAAGAATCTTTAATCTGGATGGCTTTAGAACATGTCGGCATGCCTTAATTTTTTAATGAAAGGGGAAACTCCTCAAGTAATACCAGCATTCATGAAATTCTTGCTCAAAGTGGATCAGTGATTGTCAGCAACGGGTCTGATGATCTCCGTGTAGTTTATAAACCATTTAACTTGATTTCTGCGTCTATGGAAGTATCTTGTAATTGGATCGTAAAAAGCTATTTTTAACAATATTGTTTACAACAGGTGGCAGGCAGAGCTACTTTAAGAGAGTTTGAAGAAATGTGATTGAACTCTATTTAGATGAGTCTTAATTTAATAATAAGATGAATCTTAATTTAAAGCCCTCTTGCATTTTAAGAGAATCCGCATGAATATCTCTGTCATAAAAATTTGGAAACAGCTGGAAAAAGAGGGGATCTGTGTCACTTTTAACAAACCAACAACCTTATTGACTCTACATGATTTGCACGGACATGTCTGCAATTCATCCAGGAAAAAGGCAGGAAAAGACATTATTTTAAACAAATCGACAATGCTGCTAGCTGGAGCTGATTTTAATGAACACACCAACAGGCTGATATCTGCATCTTTATATCATTTTTAGCCTCTGTATTTTAGATAGAAAGTTGTTTAAAATGACATATTCCAATGCTAGAAGGAAGTTCTTATCCTCACCTAGTGGATTTTTAATCTTTTATTGGTCATTCTTTGTAATATATTATGGTTTTTATTACATGAAATAATTAAACTTTGATTTTAGTGCATTGTATGTAAAAAGATGGACTTTTACATTTATGTTTCACACGTCCTGGTGGTGTAAAACTCCCAAATTAATTTTTCGCCACTGAAAGCCCTACCTCTCCCATAGGATAAAATTAGAGTTATCATATTTCATTCAATAAGTTGTAACAACCAATTGGGAGCAGGTAGACAGGTGAAGTTTGGTTTTTAAAGTATTTTACTTAGAAACCCTCTCTAATGCTAAAGTAAGATTTCTTATCACAAATCTGAAAATGCAACTTTTCAAAAGATTCCATTTTCTTGTCTTAACCATTTGGTATCTGCTGCCTGTACCCTGGGTCATATCACTAACTATAGTTGTCTGTTAGTCTTTGTTTATTGTGCCCAGATAATGAGACAAAGGGGAAGCTAAGTGTTGGCAGAATAGGCCACTCTTAGTTAACAAAGGGGAGGATCTGTCACCAACATACTTGCAAATCACACAGGAACTGTCCGTGCACTCATACAAAGGGCCGGACACTAGTCTATTGAGACCCTAGACAATCTGGGGCAGGGCAGGATTAACCTCTCATGGGCGTGGAATCCTCTGGTAGCTTCTTCCACTTCAAAGTGGACACAAGGTATGAATATGAGACCTCAGACACCAACTCTTCAATAAACTTCTGGACCTGTGGATTGTGCCAGGATAAGTGCCTCTGTGCCGCTAAAAGGACTGCCACTCTGCTTGACCGCTCCTCTGAAGGACTGATGCCCCGCTGTGCAGACCTGCAGCTCTGCTGCCCCCTTGCCTGAGTGAGAAGGACTGGGCCTGCATCTCGAAACCCAGGGTCCAAGAGTGAGGGCTAATTGGCAGGCCCCCGGTTCAGAAGCCTCAGGCACATAACAGGCTTCCCACAACACTGAACCCAGCGCCTG